>NW_018020817.1:127841-235476 GCF_002006095.1 Pseudomyrmex gracilis | reverse complement strand
AAAAAAAAAAAAACAGGTAGCGCATTAAGTATAAACAAAAAGGAAAGAAAAGTGAAAAGAGAGGATGGAGAAAAGAGGAGAGCGAAACTTATATATACATATATACATATAAATGTATTATGTATATATGTATGTGTGTGAATATACATATATACTTTAAGTCGAGTGTGTTTTATTCGTCGGCCATTTTTCCGGTGCCGCCCGCCGTCATCTTGTTATTACTATTATTAAGTCGTATGACGAAAACTTATACGATTAAATGTCTAGTCATGGCCTCTCGATATCTTTGCTACTTATATCGCGTGTAAAACAAGTTAAAATACTCAACGTATATGTAATAATTAATACTATTAGTCAAATAAGGACACATACGCGTAACACACAATGTACACACATATACATGAATGAGACGCGCATAATTTCACATATACACGAGAGAGCGCATGCGCGGAACACAGGGATAATTAATACTAATATTATATTATTATTAAAATTATTATTATCATTGTGTCATTATTATCATCATCATTATCTCTATTATATTATCATCATTAAAAAGGGGGACTTGATAAAGGTTCTGACTATTTTTTATGCGCGTTGTCGTGATGTCAGTCACATTATTATAGTCATTAATTATTATTGACATGTACGACGATTATTATTATATCCCCGCCATATTGAATCTGTTGCCAAACGTGCGATTGTCATTTAACATCGGATTATATTGATAATAATATGCCGTTTCCTATTGTCGAATTATAATTGCGATATCAAGTTTTATTTATGCTTGCTGAGTGTTTTTTTTTTTTTTAATCATTATCTCTTTGTGCAAAACAAAAGCGTGGTACAAATCTAGTCGCTAATTATATTCCCGTTATAACGTGTGATTTTATTATTGCAATTATTATTATCGCTATTATTATTATTATTAATTATTATTATTATATCATATTATTATATTACTGATATTATTTTTATTATTCTGATTGCTATTGTCATTATTATCGATAAATTTATTACTTAACATATATACACATTATTATAAATCATAATCATATCTATATTCGCTAATCTACATAAAACAGACACATAATATATGCATAGTACATTATTACATTATAGGTAAATATATAAACAACGTACACACATATTTAAATTAACTATTATTATTACCTAGATAGATTGGTAGGATTTTATTAAACAAGTTAATACACAAGAAAGAGGGAGAAAGAGGGAGAAAAAAAAATGGAAAGAAAACGAGAGAAGAAAGGCAGCATAGAAACGAGAGGGAGAGAGAGAGAGAGAGAGAGAGAGAGAGAGAGAGGCGCGTTATTGGACACGTTGAACAAAGAAGAGAATAGAAGAAAAGTAAATAGTTAGGCCGCGCACGATGCAGTGCGCGTGTTCGGTTGATAATATATATGTATTTTTTTAAATTTTGAAATTATAAACAAAGAACACAAAAAAAAATTGTGTGTGCGTGGATGAGAGGAAGGCGCGATGAATAAAAATAAATCTGGGAACAGTACTATTTGTAGATTATTAATTACCGACTATTAATCACACACACACAAGCAACAGTGCATGACGAACATCACGATAACTCGCGCGGATAACGCGCAAATACGACTACAAGGCGATGAGAGAACACAGTACGTAGAACAAGTGAAAGAAAGAGAGGGTAAAACGACAAAGATGCGACGACGAGAATACATTAGAATTAGAGGATAGAGAGAGAGAGAGTTGAAAGTTTCTCGCATACTCTTTTTGATTAGACAGTAGCATAATTAACGCTCGATATTCGACACAGTTGAATGTTCGTGGACTATCAAGTAACAATATTTATATGCAAATATTTCGCAATTTGTAGAAACAAACTTACGCGCGGCACTTCTGTTTTCTCTCGCATCAATTTTTGGATAATAATCGATATAGCTCGTATATTATATCGCTTACGGAAGAAATAAACATGCGCATAAAAAAAAAAAAAAAACCCAGAACAATAGCCAACTTATCTCGCGACACTGTGTTTAAATCAAATCTTTTACAATGCGCTATATATAACACTCTTTTTTCCAGATATAATCTAACATACTTCTTATATATTCAGATAATAACATGAGAATAATACGCGATATATTTCCACATCTTTGATATGATGTTCGCGTCTTTCTGAGTAGTTTTAATTCTTACTAATAATTGCTCTGGGACAAAATGTTCGTTATGAGATTAAAAATTAACATTGTTTCCGAACGAGTGTATTGAATCGCGAGAAAAAACGGAAGTGAGAGAAAGAAAAAAAAAACAGAAAAAGAAAGAGAGAGAAGAGATTCGAATCGAATCGTTGAAAAAGAGGTATATAAAACCATAAGTATCTTCATGTCAATTACTCTAGGGAACATAAAAAGCCAAAGGTGAAAACCTTTGCGAACCACCAAAGAAACCTTTTATCCCACGAGAATCTTTTTTCTACCACCCTAACGTATGTATTTTTAATGTATGCATCTGGTTATCGACCGATATTCGTCCACACCGCTTCCACTTCCTTCAACAGATCGTTCAAATATCTGAAGACGCACACTGATGCAAAAACAAAAAAAAAAAAAAAAAAGAACAAAAACTCAAACACACTTGCGAACGAAAGGAAAGCGGAAGAACCACCATTGACCACGCGAAAAGACGCCATTCGTAATAACTCGTAATCTGTATAATAATTCGTCCCGAATGTGAAGAAAAAGAGAGACCCGAACGTACGCTCGACAAAGGATTTTGAATGGAATGCCCGATTCTTTCCCGGAATTTATGTCGGCGGGACCGAAGCTTATTTTGTGAAGGTGCCGTTACAACTTTTGCATTTTAAATAAAAAAAAAAAAAAAAAGAAGAAAGAGAAAAAACAACCAACAACACACGACAATGAGAATTAAAAAAAAAAAAAAAAAACACCCAACGATCTCTACTAAAGAAACGCGATTAAAAAAAAAAAAAAAAAAAAAATGAAAAGTAACGCGAGTGGAATTCCTGCGGAAACTTGATCGATGAACGGTCATTGATCGCACTTAGTTGATAAATACCAACGATCATTGATAAGTTGATCGAATATCAGAGTTATTCTCTTTGAAAATTTTATTTTTGCAAAGCAAACCGATAAACACACGTAAAATAGAATATAGAGACTGCCGGGACGGAAACGACAGTCTAATAAGATTACTTATCACGTGTATTGTTATATAATTCTCAATAATGAAAGAGCAAAAAAAAACGTCCCCTCCGTTCTGATCGAACAAAGACAAAGCGTAAAAAAAAAAAAAAAAGATACAGAACCAATAGAAGCTAAATGACGAGACAAATGGAAAAGACACGGGAGCACAACTTAATAATTTTCCACACACGCGAAGTTTTTATACCGGTACTATTTACTTCTCTTTCGGGGTGTATGTTTTTTTACACCCTTCTCGACAACTGATATGTACTATAACGAGTACCATAACCGTCTTTCAATAAATGTAATATCGTTTTCTTCAATAAAAAATTTATATATATGTATATATGTGTGTGTTGTGTATATATACTTATATATAAATTAAAATAAATTAAAGCGCTTTTTTAGATTTTTAACTGTTTTGAATTTTAAGTGAAAAAAAAAATTCCGCTTGTATTTTGCAATAATTTTTATAAAAGAAAAGAGAGGAATAAAGAGAGTTCTGTGAAATATAAAGAAATTCCATCTCTCTCAAACGTAGATTTAAAAAAAATATTTTCCGTTCATTGATTCTCTCGAAATCTCGAAGTGATTTTTTGCAAATCGTGGGACTGCGAAAACATCAGATGTCTGATCCAAACAACTTTGCATCGAAACACGGAAATCTTTGATTTTTTTATTATCGATCACGTAAGAGGGACCGGACTGATGCGCGAGAGGAAAATCATTTATAGCAAGTGTCTATAAGATTTTTATCGTAAACGAACGAAAACTCTAATCGCGACATTTATGTTATATCGGGGAGAGCACAAAGTATAATAGTTTAGCGCGACTGATTCTATTTTGATATATGATTATAATTATGTAGATTTGTTATATAATTAGGATACACTTTTTTAAACGTAACGACGGTAGGGATCAAGGAGAAGCATAATTACTTGAAAATTGTAGAGAACATTGTTTGAATGATCTTTTTTAATCTGTCTTTTTAACATATACGTATATAGATATATATTTGCATATATATCGAGATAATCTTCCAACTTGTGCACGCGTTTGATATTAAATTTGATATTAAAAAGCTCTAAACACACCGATACTCTTCAAAGTAAAACTACTGTCTCTAGAAAGTACGTGTATAATTACTACGTTCTCATACACATACACACATATGTAAATTCTATTACATCGAATTAATGATTAATGAAATTTAAATCGAGACTTTTGTGTGTGTGTGTATGTGTGTGTGTGTGTGCTTGTTCGTGATATTCTTTCACGTCCTGCTCCTTTAGAAACAATCTTATCACGCGATGTATATATTCGCAATATTTACAGCAAGTATTCAAAAAAAAAAAAAAAAAATTATTTCGCTAAAATAATTGAAGAACATTAATTCAATAAAGAAATTTTCCAATTAATTGTGGATACAAGTTTCTACACACAATAGAGAGAGACCACGAGGTTTCCGCTTGAATCGTCATCATTATTATCGTCGGCAAAATAAGCATTTTGCAAATTAAATTGCTGTATATATAAATTGAGCTATTGTTAATTGTTTGTTCAGTTAGTACGCAATTATTGCTCGACTAGGCGTGATGCGGATCCGGCCTATATAATAAAATCGATATCGATGAACTTAAAAACCATTTTCACGTACGATACGATAATCACGCCTTTATTTATAATTTGCATTGTTGAATACTTGTTCGATAATCTTCGAAATATCGACTTCATGGAAATGGATCTTAGGCGAATTGATATACGACGGGAAGATGTGTCTCGCTCGCTCAAATCAACTTTGTCGGGGGATATGATCACACGATAGGACCGAATTAATTAAACCAGATTAAAAGATCAAAGGTGACCGAAAGAATTTAAAAAGACAAAAAAAAAAAAAAACACGCGGAGAAGAAAGCGAAATAGAAAGAAACAAAAACGGATTTTTATAGAGTATATTATTTTGACACACACGGTATAGTGTTTATATAATATCATATTTATATACGGACATGCATTAGCCAATGTATCAATTAACACGATATACGCGCGTATAACGTACATATTATTGCAGGGTGTTCCTCGCAACCACCGTCATTTCATCTGTTAACAGCAAATTCCTTTGGATAAGATTCTTACACGAAAATCCTAACGCCATTTACATTTAGATATAATTGGGATTGTCGTCTCGGAACGACATCGCGTCGGGAATATGCTTGTTAAAAGATACGCGACGATCTAGTTACGGGACACTCGTACACGTGTAGTTATTATAGAAAACGTACGTACCATATATATTATATACGAGAGACTAATTACTTATATATAAATTATACGGTTATTAACAGTTCATTGTGCGCGCGGCATATATGTTATGACACATTTTTGTACGTAATGTTTAATTAAACTGCGTTTTGCTCATATTGCGGGGGGAATTCCTATTCCATGATTAAAACGTTCGTGTTATCTCATTCGCGCGCGCGAAAGCGAGAAACTGCATCACGGTTTTTTACGCGCGTCGTTAGTGATGACGATAACTTTGTAAACGGTCGGTTGTGCTACTACTCGGACTTCTTTCGTTATTTTCACGTACAACGTTGTTCTAAGATTCGAAATAATCAAAAAAAAAAAAAAAAAAGAAAAGCTATTTTTAAAAAATTCTTAAAAATACTTAAAAGAATTGAGTCACAAAAATGACGCAACACACATTGATACAAAATTACAGAAACGATCTTTGGATCAGAAGTGATAACGATAAGTAGCATAAACGAGATAATACAAAGCAATGTTGTTGTAACAGCCTAAGAGGGAAACACAGTTCTAAGCTTCTGATGTGGCCGATTATTATACGATCATTGATTCATGATTGCTATTACATTGTTGTGAGATTATATTTATAGTACGTACACATACACACTGCATTAATACACGAGATTCCATGATATTGCTACAATATATGTGTGTCATCACGTATTTCTTTATCGATCTTAATAATATCGTCCTCCGATCCCGATCGAATACGCGATGTACTTGTATCGAGTGATCGATCGCTTGATTTTATACATATATATATATATATATATATATATGTATAAAAAAAAGTAACTGTTTATCCTTAAACACTTTTATGTAGATAAAGGCTTTGTGTAAATATGAGCCACGTGTATGTACAACATTCTTCTCATGTGACCACTGTTACTAGTTCTCATTATCTCTATATGCCAACTGAAGTTGTCACTACCTACCCCGCTCCCCTCCCACCGAGTCATAGTGTTAAGTGGAGCACTTGCAGAAATATGTAAAATATATACATATACATAGTATCGCTTGCTACCTATAAACCCTCGCGTAGCACAAGCAAGAATATATCAAATTAATACGATAAACTGTAATTGAACACCAATACTGTACCAATATTAATCCCCCTTTTATTTTATAGTGTTCCCCGTCCATTTCTATACGCCCCAAACTTATCAAATTTGTGCAGAACTCACATCGACTCGTGCAGAGCTTTTTTATTTTGCCATGTATATTTATCGCGATCGAGCAACATTTTGTCGGATTTTGAATAAACATATTGAACGTGTTTACACCGCGATTTTTTTTTTTTGTAAAAAATCCTGCAAAATCAAATTTTCTCAATTTGTGTGTGGCACACAATTGCATCTTACTGAATTTATAATATAGTTAAAAATTACATATTCATATGATAATTATCTTTAACAAATTGTATTCTTTATTTATATTAACTAAATAATGTGATTTTTGAATTGAAAGTTTTCGTGAGCAGTTAAGTGTAACGATCTTACAGTTGACAAAAAAAAATCAAACGATAATCTGTAGTGTTGTTTTGCATAGTAAGAAGACTAGAGTATACCATTTTGCATCAAACTAATAATTTGTTATAATTATTATCGCGAGACAGATATACATACACATATATATATATATATATATATTTATATATAAATATATTGTATACCTATCTGTTTTTTATCCATATATATGTATATATATAAATTGACAGTGAGTAATATTCGTAAATGAGTGATCATCGGAAAGCAATATTGCATAATTTAAAGATTAGCGTGAATTATCTTTTTCAATGTTCTTTAGTCTTTTTTTATATATACTTTACTTTGTAATTTGTTATCTATGTAATTGTAATTTTATTATGTGCACACACATGCT
Organism: Pseudomyrmex gracilis; assembly: GCF_002006095.1. Classification (NCBI taxonomy): domain Eukaryota; kingdom Metazoa; phylum Arthropoda; class Insecta; order Hymenoptera; family Formicidae; genus Pseudomyrmex; species Pseudomyrmex gracilis. Next base: position 228,088 of record NW_018020817.1, on the reverse strand, counting down.
GTATTAGATACGTTATGTCATTTTCATTTATCTCAATAACGTCAGGAGATCAATACCAGAATATAATCGAGACAAAGTAACATACGTGTTTACGAGCGTTCGATAACACGCGCGTGTTATCCGCATTTTCCGCAAATATCCAAAATCCGTAATATCGCAATTAATATGTAATGTTGAATTACATAAAACGTATGCATGTTAAAACTTTAATAAAATATAATTTCCATAATTTTACATCGCGGTTCTTGCTTCAGAAGCAAAACACATTCTCTTTTTTTTCACAAGAGATATTACAAAATCAAAATAATAACAAAATTACTTGTAATTAATTATGTGATATCGAATCATAACAGTTCATTTGTTTTATACGTTTGACAAAACCTAGTGAAATTTCTTCGTAATACGAAGTAAATTCGTTTTTTAACAATTCTCCCGACGTCCTTTCAGACGACAAGTAGTTGGAAAACTTTATTCGCTCTCTAACACACGAAACTTGACAAGTTGAAAAGTTGAACGTATAAAAATCACGAAGAAAAATTCTTATCAAATTATCCCATTGATATTATCGACAAAATATGTTGCTCTCCCTCGTATTTTATGCTGACTCGTATATTATATCATTACCTCTGTAGCATATTTATATTTATTGACACATCGAAACTTTTAAAGAGACTGTTCTTAATCTGTGTCGTAGTATGTTCGAACGTTAGACGAACGGTGGAGCTGTTTTGTTTGCGAGTTGATTGCCGACGCTGTTGCAAATTTTTTTGTGTACTAATAATCGAGAGTACGAGAGAAAGACAGAAGATCGATAAATACGTTCGATACATCTTATCGTTGTATACCAATAATAAGCACTGTTTCTTATCGAGACGAAAACAGTGTGTGTTGAGGCAATGTATCGAGCTGATATACGAGCAAAATATATATATGATATAATATATATATATATATATATATATATATACATATGTGTGTAAAATACGTGCTATTTGTTGCAAAAAAATTATTATTCCTATTAAGTGACGAATTGCATTTACGACATTGTATTTACATGTGGCTGCAATCCAGCCCTTGTAAAATTCGTTGATCCTTTTCCCGACTGAAATATTTTTCTGCACACAACATATTTTTTTACCAAGAGAATTTACGAGTTAAGAGCAATATTAATGCGATATTGACGCGCGAGTGCTGATCGATCAGTTAGAGCTGTGTAATCGCTAATTTTTAATTAATTATAGATGATTTATTCAATCATTTTACGTACATGTAGATACCCAACGTTTCTCTCGCGTCTTAATCTTGCACAATATGAATATTCGTCGTGTGATAGAAAGTGTGAATATAAATAAGGTATCAAAATGGAGGAAGAAGTAACTTTGTGGTGTCTCGCCGTAATTAAGATATCAACAAGGAAATCAATTTTGAAATTGAACAAACTTAATTTCGAAATTCTCATTAGTATTTAAAACATCTCTTATCTTGTGGGACAAAAATCACATTTCAATAAAAAAAAAAAGTCTTATTGCAGTCTTTATCTATTTATCGCGGTGACGCAAAGTTTTATCTTCGTGTTGAGACCGTGTTTTTTTCTTAACGTTATTGTGCTGCGACAGCGTTATTTAAAGTTTGGGGAATGTAGAAGTAAAAAATCCGTAAAACACACAAGAGATCCGAGAATGTAGTCGGTTATTCCGCGATAATAAACGCGAAGTAAATCACAATCAACTATTTTTCTCTGGCGATGTTACGCGATCGCGCGTATATATTTATACTTTTGTAGAATCTAGGCCACTTATAGTATCGGTAGTAAAGTTATTGTACGCGTGTATAGAGTCGAGTACCTCGTGTACTCTTCGTGTAATGTGTTTCGTAGGAATTTCTTTGACTAAGAACTTAAAGATAAGCGCTCGGCTTTTCTCTTCTTCGTCAGTAGGATATAGTAGGCGGGGTCCGTCTCACAAGGTGGGGTCGTGACCCGCGGTCACGCGTGTAGATTAGCAATAGTGAGTCGTAGCCGTAGTGCGATTATAATTTTAACGCACCTGTATTAGTGTATTATATCTATTTTGTTTTGCGCATGATACGAGAGAGAAAATAACCTCCTTCGAGAATACAGAGTCTCGTCTCAGATATAGTCCCGACTACACACACACGCGCACCCTCTCGTTCGGTCGTGAGTCCCTCGCCGCAAAAAAGCAGACGCTCAAGGATTAAAAAAAAAAAAAAAAAAGACGAAGAGTCTCGTATTTTTGTCTTGTTGGACGTTGATACTGATGTGCGAGGTGTTGCTTAATACGTGTATCTCAAGAGTACATCTTGAAGATAAATGTAGAATTGTGTGTGTAAAAAGAAAAGGAAACGCGAGTCTTTCTTACGATTAGACGACGAACTGTTTTTTATTTTTCTTTTCTTTTTACTGCGAAGCGCACATGTGTGTGAATCAAAAAGGTCTAAAACTGCTGTACATTAGACAAGAACGCAAAATCTGGTTATCAGAAAAGCTATGAGAACACTGATGTAAAATAAAAAAATAATAAAAAAGAAAAAAACCGATACAATTGGCGTAATATAAACACGTGTTAGGAAACACTCTCTCTCTTTGTAATATCAACAAAATATTAAATGTTTGAAAAGATTTATTTTTCTACTGCATACATCGCGCGCGCTGCCGTGTCGCATTGCGTCAAATATAATTCGTATCTTGCGAAATGGCATTCTCGCGATACGATTTTTTTATAATAATCTTCGACTCTCTTCGAGGGATTTCTTGTCTGCTTGTGGACATTCGGAGTCTGATAATTCCGGTATAGTGTTCTTTTTTCGTCAACAGTTTTTAACAGCATTAAAAACAATGTTGCAACACTTCAGCTACTTATTAAGCGTTTGCGCTACATCATTAACATATATTATCCCTATGTATACATATATATATATATAGCATATGTATATGACATATATATATTATGTAAGTATACTTGTATATGTGTATGTATACAATGTGTTGTGAAAAGACGTCATATGTGCGTATCGTAATCTCTGTACATAGACAATTTGTACACGACTGCGAATGTGTGTCGTCTAGTCACAGAGTTGTTGCTCTTTCTCTTATATATACGTTATCTATCATTTGACTTGGTTTTCAACTTGTTTGTTATAGACGTGTTCCGAACAAAGGTGCATTCGCGATCGAAAAGCAACCGGATGTTCTGAGTATTAAGTAATAAAAAAAAAAAAACCAGAAAGAAATCTCTTCGAACAAAGAGATAAAGCCTAGAGGCGGAGAATAATAAAAAAAAAAAAATAAAAACAGAAACGGAACTCAATGATCCGGAAGGATCGAAGGATTAGAGAGTGGAGCGAAGAGAAATCTGATATTTTTCTCTTCTCATTTCTATTACTGAAATCGAGGACTCGCGACAACGCACATACATTTTACGCACATGAGCTGAGAGAGAGAGAGAGACAGAGAGAAGAGAGTGAGGGGGAGGAATTAACGTAAGCATGGGCATGTAAATGCGAGAGACGCGTACACGTACGCACAACATTGAACAGTCACACGTTATTATATCTCTATATATAAAATTGTCGTCGTTATAGCAGTATCAAACTACTGTATCTCAAATGTAGGAGATTGTGTAGGATGTTATTACGTATATACACACACACTCTGTTTCACGCACTATTTCATATTCTCCCCGCAATATTAGTGTGTATCCCTCTGTCGCGTCTCTACGCGTCTCTGCGACTATCGTCGATTTCGACTGATCAAAGTCGAACGAAATCGAAGTCTTGAAAAAATTTACGAGTTTTTGCCGTACGCAAACTCTTCTCCTTGCGGGAAAAAAATTTTCTTCTTACAATACAGCTCTCTTTTTATCTGTAAAATATTCATTGGATATGGCGGTCGTGTCGCATTATGTAAGAGAGATAAACTCTTGCGAAAGTCAACGTCTGACGTCGGACGGACGGACGCAAGGAAGTTTCCGGAGCAAATTAATGGAATTTCGAAGAATCACTGCGAAGAATCAACATTCTCCACAAGTTGCACTAACCGTTGTCACTTCCTTACTCATCTTTAAGACTGAACGACTTTTTATACGTTTTCACGTGACTTCTGAAAAACCAAAAAAAAAAGAGATACAATATATAAGCGTATTCTTTTGATCGTTATTTCGGGAAACCCCCCAACGCGAGAAGAAAATATGAAAAGGAAACTTCTCTTGACGCGAGCAGAAGGCGAACAGACGCGTGAGGGATACTGCGCGCATATACGCGAACAAGGAGAAACGGCAATGTGAGAATCTATTCACACACATTTACTAATATATGGTGAATACACTTGAGATGTGTTTATGCGTCGCGATGGAGTTCGACAGCTGGTACGGAGCTGGATAATGCAGCTACGAGAGAGTTTTCCTGAAATTTTCTTACGAGAGAGAAAAAAATACACACACACACACACATTACGCCGACGGTTACTCGCAGAAAATAAAAAAAAAAAAACTTCCCGAGTGAACACACTGCACAACGCGCGGGCGAGAGGGAGAAAGAAAGAAGAGCAGAGATATTATTGAGATGTAATCGAAAAAAAAAAAAAAACAAGAGATGAAAGAAAGAGAGAACAACATAATAATGATCGATTCTAACTCTATCTCTATATTCTTCTACCAATTATATTTTTCTAATTATATTTGTACGTTGTGAACTCGTAAGCTAATCGACCAAAAAACGATGTTTCGTGCTTGTGGTAGAATGAGAAAATGATGACAAACTTAAAAACAAAAAACCAAAAAAAGATAGAACAGAAAAAACGGAAAAACGAAGAAGAAGGTGGATATGCGCATATGGGTAGAACAAGAAGATGGGATTGATGCAGCGAAGCTCGCGTTACATTTCGTGGTGACTACGATAGATCGAAGAAGCGCTCGTTTTTTTTTTTTTTTTGTTTTTTTTTCTAAGTACGCAGACGAGATTCCGGAGTCCGTTTTTTTTCTTCTCGACAATTGGTCTTTCGTTCTTATTCGCTGATTCAGCGAAGATCGAAACGCGCGGTGTAATTATGAAGATGTTTCGCGCACACCAATACGTATTTCTCTAACGGCGCAAATTATATACGTACACACACATCTTTTTTTTTTTTTTATATCCATGATGATGTTCAAAACGGAACTCTTTGAAATTTAATATCGGTTTCAGTTCCTGTATATTATACATATATATATATATATGTCTTACTTCAGAGTGCGCGTCTCAAGAAACATCTCGAATAACGTTCACATCCAGACCGGGGCATCACGATATATATTCCGTTCGCGCGGACAGAGCTGGGAAAATCGACGACGTCGAAGACGTCGTTTCAACGTTGAAGAGATAAAAGTAATGTGATGATGAACCTTTTTGCGTTACACAAGATATATTTTTGTGATGAGAGTTTTTTGCAGAAACTGTTACCTCCATTACTTAAAAAATGTGAAGGTCGTGTGCACACATTTTATTTATTCAGATTTAATAAAAAAATAAAAAAAATAAAAAAAAAACAATCTCTGAGTAAAAGAAGCTGGATTCCAATTAAAAGAGATGAACACTTTTCTAGCTTTAAATTGTTTAGAGGATCGCGAGCGGGGAGAGAAGAAATCGCGCGTTGCGATTCAAAAACGGTTTCTCCATTACAGCTAATCGAGTTATATATATATACATATATATATAATATGTGTATATATATATATATACATAAATGTATTGCCTTTCATTCACATACTCAGCTCTGCAAACAGACGAATGCTGTTGTGTGTAGTTAAGAAATTTCTCTCTCTAAACTACACACACACACACACACATACGTGAAATTGATATCAAATCGAATTTTTTTATCAGACTGATCTTACGCTCGTACGCCGCGCCTGGTCCCTGACGACAGCCTTTAGATCAAAAACCAAAAACAAAAAAACCAAAAAAAAACAAACAAACAAACAAACAAAAAAGAGAGAAAACGGAGATATGTGTGTGATATCTCTGTTTTTTAGACTGACAATGAGTGTGAGGACATAATATATATTTGCGCGCGACCGCAGAACTATTTTATTATACTCTCTAAACACACAGCTCTATTCGGAAATTTCGTGGGTACGGGGCGAAAAACAGTTTTACTAAAAATTAAAGCAATCTATATAATAAAACTTATTTTTATATTGTAAAAAAAAAAAAAAAAGAAAAAGAAAAATTCTCGTCCAATGTAAGTTGTGCGTTCGTGTGTACCGATAATATCGGACGGATCGTTAAATCGTTTCATAGAGATCCTCGTGAGAAACCTAATCGCGCATCGCAAACGCGAGGTCATCAAGTCTGATTGGACGATAGTTTTGAACCAACTATATCTCTATCGAGTTACAATATATATTATACTATTAAAGAATTATTATACTACTATACACAATTTACGTCGATATCGTCGCTATTACGTCTAGCAATTAACACGATTCCTATGTAACAAAAAGCTTTCATCGACGTGATCGAAGGATGATGCGCTTCTCAAATCAAAACTAGACAAGTTTCTTTCTCTCGCGAAGTTTACGAAGTTAGTATTTTTGTGTACAGAGAAGAGAGCGGGATACGGGGGGGAGGGGGTTGACCACATCGCGGTAACGTCCGTTCTTCGGAGGAGTCACTTATATAGCACTTGTTACGACTAATTTGGCACACAAGATACACGGTATGTACTTTGCGAGGGCTTGCAATCGTGTGAAGCAAAAAAAAAAAAAAAAGAGAAAACCATTGATAAGAGCAATGTCGGGTCCGAGGCGCGGCATTTTTCTTCGAGTGGACGCATCAGAAGCGTAAAAAAAAAAAAAGGCGCGAGATTACCGCAATCATATTTATTCAATAAAATGTAATTAACTCTCGAAGTTTACTTTCGAATGGCGCGGACAATTCTTTTGTAATTCGCGTTTATTCAGTGTTGTTGTCAAGTCTTTAAGCGTTAATGATCGGCCAAAAAACAAACAAATGCACACGAGCGCAACATAGTGCGTACACATGCAAGAGAATGCAAAACATACATACACACACATACACACATAATGTATGTCACATAACATTTGTGTGAGAGAAATGAACATATGTGGAATATTACATACACATGCAAGAATTCTTCGTCTCTCATCACTCTTCAGATGCAGAACAATAAAAAAGAGGCGAAGAAACTCCGGTTTTATTCGTCACGATCGGTCATCATCTCCGTGAATTCGATACGCCGATATGTTATATTTGATATAACAAACCGTGCTCTTACGTACACCACAAACACAACACACACACATACACACACGTAGGAACCTCGCGAAAACCCGCGACTTTTCGTATAAAAATAATAACCGCTGCATAATATATTGCGCGCGCATATTTTACATGTATTAATCAAGAACATATGCGTACACACACACACAAATGTGTTTATACGCGCGACACACTCTTTTGTAATATATTGATATTATCAAAAGTCGCGAAGTGAAGTAAGAAAAAAAAGAATGTGAGAGAAGAGCCTGACTTTCGCGGCTACACACTTCAAGAAATCAAATTTGCGTATTTGCGAGAACGATGTTGCGAGGACGTGTGAGATAATCGAGAAAATGAGAGAAACAGACAGAAGGGAAGAGAAATTGAATAGAAACGTGAATAATAATAATAATAATAATTAATAATTAATAATTAATAATAATAATAATAATCGATGGTGACTGTAAACAGTTAAACAAAGCACCGCGGGGGGCGCGAGATGTGCGCACATGGTCAATATAATAATTCTCTGGTGTTTTTCTCGCGAGAAAAACGAGGATTTGATTACGTAGTATTGTTCATTAGAGTGCTTGTGACAAGCGGGATTTGTAAACAATGTAACAATTTTCCACCGATCAAGTGTCGCGGTGCTCGTTACAAATAATTAAGAGAGGTTTATTTCGGTAAAATCAGTTGTGTGTTACAACAGGAGAAAAAAAAAGAGCAACCTCTGCAAATAATTGCTCAAAAGTTTTACTCTCGAGTACTTGTTGTTTTTTTTTTTTTTTTTGTTTGTTGCCGGAAAGTGTGAAGATGATGAGATTTTTTGTTCCCGTCACAATTACTCTGATGGAACTTACTTAAAAAAGAGAAAGAGATGAAAAGAAAGAGAAACAATGTCGATGCTCTTCTGACGAGCTTCCTGTTTGATAAAACGTAGCGAGAGGGAGGGACAAATATTATTATATATATTTGCGTGTGCGACATTCGTGACGTGTGTGTTTCGGTGATCAGACTGCTTTTCAAATCAAGAAGTGACAATACGCCTCGTTCTGCATAATACAAATCGACGAAAAAAAAAAAAAAAACGGCTGTAAATCTGTATAAAGAGTTTTCCAGTGTTGAAATAATTATTTTATTATAACTCGATCGTTTTTATATACGTGTGAGGTTTTTGCGGAGTAACAAGGAGAGTGTATATTCAGAACGAGAGGGACGATATGTGTATGTGTACATGTGCGCTTGTGTGAAATTGGCTAAATTCTTCCTCCAATCTTCGCGAGAGATTAATCGTTCTCGAATATATACATATATATATATATATATATATGTATCCCCTGTATTTCTTTTCGACAATGTTAGACGTGCATCTGTAAGATCGAATGATTTCTTTCTGAAAGAAATCATTCAAAACCTGTTGCGATCATTATCCGATATTGTGTCTAAAATACTTGGCCATCAATTTGTCGAGATTCGTATCGAGTGTTTCTGAATTCTACGAAATACTCAGATAAAAACGTCAGACGTTGCTCGTGTAATGCAACATATGTACGTAGCAGTTGTAGTTAGAACGAGTTTGCGTATTACGCTCGCGTTTTTAGGATTTTCGAACGAGAGAAGAGAGAAAGTAAATTTTCGATGTCACACACAAATCCTTGTGATACAACATGGACACGACACGTCGAGAAAGTTTGATGAGAATTTTTTGTGACAGTGACGCATTGAATCGGCGCAACATATACGTCGATTTTTGAAAAGCTCCCCCCACGGTCGCCGATTCATGTTTGTTTGGTTTTTATTGTCAGAAGTTTCTATTTTTCCATAATATGATAAGGGACGATAATATTTACTACTAATATGTGTGTGTGCGTGTGTATGTATGTATGAGAGAGAAAGAGAGAAAGACAGAGCGAAAGAAAAAGAAAACAACCAGATCGAAGCAAGTTTTATAGCGAAACGATTTGTTAAATATTAAAATGAAACCACGAGAGAGAGTTTGAGGAAGGTACTTCTAATGACGGTACCCATCATTGGGGTTCGAAAATCGCACTCGTCATGTTGATAAAAATGTTGTTGCAATTAAATAGAAAAGAAATTTAATCGAAGCCAAAAATTTTATGAGATTTGTAAGAAGAATTTATGGAGGAAAATGCAATCCCGAAAGTTCTTGTTTTTTGTTTTTGGTTTTTCGAACCCCATGTATCTGTTATTGTGTATGGTAAGAGAGAGAGAGAGAGAGAAGTGTGAGTAATGAAAAAAAAAAAGATGAAGCAGAAATATTGCAAAGTTACCCAAGTTGACATGATGAGAATGCTATAGAGTCATAGAGAAACAGACGGCAAAGACAAGTTGGGATGTTACGTTGAGCGAATGTGAGCATGAGGAAGAAACAATTTTTTTCTTGTTATGAACTAAGTGTGCCTAGTCAATAGAATATATCTCGTCAATTTTAATATTATATATATATAGTATATATATTATATATATTACTACGATCACACACGCATACATATATATGTATATGTACATATATAATATACATGTATGTATACATATATGTATATATATATACAACTTCAACTTACTGTAATATTAAACGATGTGAAAACACACACACGTATCGGACGTGAAGAAAAGGACGTGAATAAAAAATAAAAAAAATAAAAAAAATAAAAAAAAAAAACGAAGGTGAACGTAACGATACGGCAATGATTACACTGTGTTGTATTGACGAAAAATATTGGCCTGTGACTTATGTTTGTAGCGACTGTACGTACGTATCCGCATGAAGAAAAAGATAATCAGAAAAAAAAAAAACTCAAGTAATACGCGAGTTACAATTACACATACGTACATATATATACGTGTCTATATATGTAAGTGTGCCACTTTTTTCAGTCGAGAAAGTTGGACCCCCTCTTGAGAATCGCGAACGAAAATTTGACAAAAATCGATATATCCTATATACGTCATAAAACAATATATCGAATTGTGTACGATTTGTTTTACGTGTTAAAAGATATGTCTTTTTTTAGAAAATAAACAACACAGATGTTATACATTCCCATTGAGAGAAGATCTCGAAGAGTTCTTCGCTACGATTTGTTGATATTTGCAAAATAATCAAGATCGAGATTATCGGGCTGAGCTTCGCGATTCTCATTTTTTCACGCTGAGCTGCATGAAAGCGAAACTCGTAATGGCAATCGGCTAAGTCAGAAGATAACGCTCGTGCTCGTGCGAGTTTCGTTTCTAATTGATACAGTGAAGGAGAGTGTGTTGTGAAGAACATAAACAGCGTAAGATCAGAATAACAATGTAAAATAAATTAACGATAATGACTTTTTGTGTAGTTCTTCATTGCTCTCTCTCTCTCACTTTTATACCTGCTTCTCTTTCTCTCTCTCTGTCTCTCTCTTTCTTTTCCTTTCTCTTTTTCTCATGCTTTCCATATGGAAATTAATATAAAATTAATATAAAATTCAACTTGGAAAAAAGCATAAATAAATATATATATATATATTGTAAAGCAAAAAGCTGAGAAGTGATCACCCCGAACAAAACAAAATTACACGCGAAAGTGCAAAAATGTATGTATGTGCGTATGTTTCCGTTGTATGCATGCCAAAGGAAAGTACTGAGCGAAAAATATTTTTTCTAATAAACACTCGTTCCACAGCCACACGACGAACAACTTCCTACCCGGTTACGCGCGAAACCCAATGTACCGATGACGGTAATGAGTGGTTTTGTGGACAAACAAACACAGAACATTGAACCGCGAGAAAAAGAAAGAAAGAGAGACAAGTGTTAGAGAGAAAGAGAGAAAATATGGAAAAGAAAGTGATTCTCTTGACGTGACAAAAGAGGACGCGAGACGAAGTAAAGATATAAACGAGAGAGTGAGAGAGGGAGGTGGGAATTGTCAAGAAGCAAGTATTAAAGGGTCATATCAAGATTGGTTATGGAATAAGAGGGCTATTTATTTAGGATATAAACTAAATGGTCTGTTTTAATGTGTCACGGGCTACACGTATTGTACTATAATATCTAACAATAAAGTATTTTGTTTGCTTCAAGAAAAAAGAACACCCGGTGTATGGTACTTTATCCTTTATTAACTTTTTTATCCAAGCAAATTCACAACAACTTTGCAGTTCGTGCCAAAAGTGTTCGTAAGGAGAGAGGGGTAAGTACATAAAAATAAATAGAGAATATTAAATGAACATACGACGATTACAAACGTGCGGTATTTCCTCTTTATATAAGAATTCCTGTAGTATGTTGTCTTATCCCCCACCTCACGGCGGATGAAAATAATTGACAGGTCTGCTATAAAGGTTGACAGGTTAACGAACTCCTTACCTGACCCGTTGTGCGAGCTTATTAGCTCGTTCTCTCTACATCCTGGTCATAAATCTTCTGTAACAACTACCTGAAAAACAGAGTTTCCTTTATACGAGATGAGAGAGTTACGACACCAAACTTTATCCCACAAGAAAAATACTGTACGTAATATCAAAACAATACCGCTATGTTTAAAAACGTAAATGTGTGAATATCACAACAGGCCGGAGTGTGTTAATGTTGGTATTGGCATTTGCTTACACCACTGGAAGTTAAAATTATCCGGCAAGTAGAAAAAGTAACGTGTAACGCGACACGATATACAGCACGTGTGTGATATCTTTTATTTAATTTTTTTTAACATTATGTTTTTTGTCAACATTAGTTATTACATTTTGTTATATTCTGGAAAAACATTTTATTTGTTTGCAATAAAGGTTTGAATATGAGAACAGAAAGTGAAGAATGTATTTTACGTCGAGAGTCGAAACGCAATCGCGTTTCCTGTCGATCGCTAATCTGACGTGAATTATTATATATTTTCTCACTCAACGCAGATAAATCATAATAGTTGTGTTTGAAATGTATGAAAAAAATTATTCTTGACAGAAGACGTTAAAACAAATTCAGTTGTCTGATATAATTAGCCTAATCCAAAATAAAATACGTAAAGAAGCGAATGTAACGTATATATGTAATATAAATATATCCATAAATATACGCTTTGCGAGGGTAAATACCGGTGCCAGAGAGGAAGTTATCTCACCTCTGAATCCCTCGTTCTTTTCCTCCACTCCTGCAGTCCCTCACGACCGACACGATCGATGGAGCGTCGCCCGCGGTGAGTAACCGGTCGACGTGACGTGACGCGACGCAACGCTCTTACACATAAACACGTAAACGTTTCACAGTGTTCGTCGATCACAACGTAAAACGCGCTACGTAAGTTTATAGGTACATACATTGTCATCTGAAAACTGTTATATTTTATAACAATTTTTTAACGAAAATAAATTACATTGTTACAGAAAGATTTTAACAAGTTTTATATCTGATAAAAGAGTTTGTGTAGCTATAATAAACACACACATATTCCAGTTTTCTCAATGACTGTTTTGTGAAACTCTGTCCTCTTTCAAAGGAAGAAGTCAGACACAGATTGTCGTGTCATTTTATTCATTTTGTTTTGTTATATATTTGTTTTAATAAAATATTTATCTCTGTAGAGAATCAGTTGAGAACCGCAAAATGTGTGTACGGTCGAATATATCCGAAAAAATACGAAACTATCCGAAGTGTCATTTACTATTAATCTCACTTACCCCGCAACAATATACGACAGAATTCTGTTTGACTCAAATCATTCGTTTGTTTAAACGGCATTGTTTCGGTTGAGACAAATTTTCTTGTGCTGCCGTCTCACTCTATCGTTTACGTTCGCCAGCTTCTTTTCTTCTGTTAAGATTACAGTCGGTTTTTGTGTGCACACGGTATAGCGCAAAACGTTTTGCCAAAGCGTGAAGAAAATTCATTTATTATAAGCGGTCCCGACTTGATTTAAGCGGAGCTCTGCTGTGCAAAATTACTCTCCAGTAAGTGCTGCACTCTGACGGTGAAAACTGTAAGTATCTGCACTAGTTTACCTTAAGAGCGCTCACTATATCATATATTATTTAGATGGAGCTGTAATCGCTTATCCGATTCCTCGGTATAACCAGCTAACGATAAAGTGATTTAATCGGAACTCGATATTGTTTAAACTTTAATTTTTGTAATTTAAATTTTTTTTAGCATTTTAACGCTCTGGATTTTTATATGCGCTTATAATTATAGTTGCCTCATTTTGCCATTTTTTCTAATAGCTAATAAACTTTCCGCGAAAGTTTAATTTTTAATAATTTACGTTTTTACCTAAAAACACCAAAAAAAAAGATGTTACACACACGCAATGTGTGATTGGTCAATTCCGCGAGATTTTTCGACTCGTACATACAGAGATTTATTAAGTTGATGTATGGTTGATGTATGGTATTGTTTGGTCCTCTGTAGTTATACGTTCTCCCGCGAGTTGTCTTTCTCACATACATAGTGGCTGATTTATTCTCACTGCGCTCTCAATGTATCGGAAATCTTCATGCGCATTAATTTCATTTGTACGAGCGAGCGTTCTCTCACTCGCTCTTTTTCTTTCGCTCGAACGAAATCGTTCTTTTTATATTTCATATTGCTATGAAATTATCTTATTAGTCATCACGTACATACGAACACACATACATCTAAAAAAGACACCGAAGCAATCATGATACTTATAATTAGTAAGTACGCACAGTTGATATGCGATACGCTAATATTGCGCGAAATGAAACTTTATAATTTCAGGATGTATTNTTTTTTTTTTTTTTTTTTTTTTTTTTTTNNTTTTTNTTTCAGTAGAAAGTTTTATCGATCATGCGCAAGTTCTTTAATTCTATTTTTAAAAAAACCTGTATGTGTAAGAACTACACAACAAGGCGCAATGCGAGAAATACACGCCGCGAAACGTCATGATCAGGCGCAAAACTTTACGAACATGGATATTCCAATAAGCGATAAAGAGATACAGTGAGCGCCGGTGAAAAGTGACGGTGAAAGGGAAGAAAAAAAAGAGGAAAAAGGTGGGAAAATGTGATCCGAGAGCGAGCGGGAGTGGTGGTAGCAAAGGTACCAACAGCCGAGGTCATCATTATCCACCATTATCCGGTCTCGGCGAAGCACTGTAATCCTTATTTCATTTTCTGCTGGTTTTTTGTCGCCGGTCAAAGAGTGGTTACCGGTCTGAGATTACAGACGCAGAGCGCGCGCGGGCCCGCTACGGCGACCGATAGTTTCCGCGACGCAACGACCAGATTCGCAAAGATGCAACACGCCTAGACAGGGAATGCGTCTCTCATTTGCAATTTTTCCCCGTGCTCTTTCTAGCGGGTCAAGGGATAGGCGCGAGAAATTGCATGCGTATAAATGTTTTATATCAATTTGCAAATAACAAAGAACTGCATATTTATCTACCACAATCGCGGAACATGTGTGTGTTATTTTGTTTTTTTTTTTTTAACAAAAATCGCGCACGGTACGACGCATCATATTCTGATCTCCCAAATGTATCGAGACGACTCGATCTTTTTGTGTTTACGTGGCTTTACCGGTGTGCTTTACACCACGGCTCTGACCATCAAAATCGTTCTTTGATGGCAGATCGATCTCTGAATCCGCGAGAGAGACAACGCGCGTCGCTCGTAATGAATCTCGGTTGTTGCATAATGAGAGCATAAATTACGCGCTCTCGTACGAGATCTCGCTCTTTCTGTTTTCTCCCTCTCTTCCTCCTCTTCCTTCTCCTCCTTCTCTTCCTCCCGCGCTCCTCTCACCATCCTATTATCGACGCTCTAGGCACACAGGCGCAATAAATTCCAATGTATAGACAACGGGGCTTCGCGCAGGGCCCCCGCGTGTCGTCCACCACCAACACACACGCATACACGTGCCGGTGAGTTTCTCGTTGTTCGTATATATTTACCTGGCAATTAGTTTTGCAGAGAATGTTGTTGTCCTTGGTTGTACAGACAGTGAGAGAGTAAAACGCGCGCGACTGCTGCGTGTGCGGGGGTGTCCTCGCCTCTCCGCCCGCGTAAGTCTGTACATCGTCGAGAACAACAGTCGGGAGAATCTTGAGGCAAATTTATATTCTATTATGGTCTTGCCACCTTTTGCTGTGTGTAACGTATATATATATCAGGTGACGCGCGGACAATTCTTTTGCAATCGTTACATTAGACGTACGGTGACAAAAAAAAAAAGAATCACGTAAAATAAGAGAGAAATCATGTTACGTCAGTACTGTTAGATTCATTGAGATTCAGTGTATCTCCAACTGTGTGTGGTGTGTCTGTAATTTTCTTGAATGTTTTTTTTTTTTTTATCCCTTCGTGGACAGACTGGGTTTTCCCGGACCAACCCAAAAATTGGTCAATTCAAACCGGTGTCTCTAATGGAAATTAGTTTCTTTTTAAACGCTTATATCTCGAAAATACTAGAGATTTTTTCAATTTCTTTCGATGCAGCATCGTTCCAATTTTTTATTTAAAAAAAAAAATTAAAAAACCATTGATTTTTCGCTGAGATATTTGATTTTAAAATCGCGTAGGTCTTACAGACCCAGTCTGTCCAATTAGTAAGCGTTTTTGGAGTTCACGAAAGATTATTCTAACTTAGTTTTGTAAAACCACAAGACTCAATAAAAATGACGAGGACTTAATTTATCGCGCTAACAATACGAGGTTTCCTGCGACGCTTATGATTGCTTTCGCGTTTTGCGCGTGTATAAGACCGTTCAGTTATCTCCCCTCTCGTCCTTTGCTCACATTTCTCTCTTTCTCTCATTCTTACTCACTTGCTAACCCTCTTCCTCTCTGTTTACCACATATTTGTTGCTTCCCCTTAATACCCCGACCGCTTTTAAAAACCTCGCGCACCGATCTACCGATATTCATTGCGATGGATCGCAACGATCCCGATCCTCCTTCTTCTTCGGTTCTTTGCTTCGCTTGCCATTTTTATTTTCTCGCCGCCGTTCGGCGTAAGGTGTTGTTGCAACAAGGTGTTAGATTAATTGCACGATTAAATCGTCGTAAATCTCGAAAAGGGACGCCTACTCGCCGGCGAGTGCACGGAGGGTGCGCAAGGAGAGAGGACGAGACAGAGAGGAAGAAAGACCGCCTTCTCTCTGTGTTTCTTCTCCGACGTTTCCAGAGCGATACAAATCTTTATAGCGGTAAGATTCTCGCCTTCTCTCCCAAGCCGCGTTCCCTCTTCTGCCTGCCTCGCGTCTTCGTCTCGCGAGAGACGTTAATCGTGAAATTGGAATGCTCGGCGGCTCTCGAGGAAAACTTTCGTGTAGAGAGCAAATATTCCACCGGCGTGGACTTATAAGCGAATAATCGATCAAGAAAGTTCATATGCTCGTTTTACGTGAAATTTGCAACGAAAACAACGCCTCTGCTAAAGATTAAAGCTCTCTCAATTAATTGCAAAAATGCTCCCTTGTCGAAGTAGTTTTTAGGATACTTAGAGTTATTTATTTTTTTGTTCTCTGTGTGAGATGAAAAATTTAGTAGTGATGATTCACTTAAGTCGACCGTTCACACACACACATACACACACACATACACACCAACTAGAAATGCGACCAAAAGACTTTCACTTGGTTGCTTTCGCTTCTTCTGAGCACAATTCTTAATATGTTCAAAACTACCCGCTTCGACGTTGACGTAATGAAAGGTCTCTTGGATATACAATGTGTACCAAAACAATCTTGATATAATAAAAAATTTAAGAAAATTGGAGAAAGGAAACGTGTGATAAATAATCAACAGGTATGTACAAGGTTTGGTTTTTTTTTTTTTTTATTTGCTTCGTGTTAGTAACTTGCTCCGAATGTCGGCAGCAGAAAATATCAGCGTAAGAAAATATATATATTAATGTGTTATACATTATCTTATCAACGTTACTTTATTATTATTATTATTATTATTATTATTATTATTATTGCTCTCGTCGAAGCTTATGTTTCAGCTCGTGCGCAAAACGCGTTATAAACGTTTCAATTGTCGTATATTTTACATAATCGACATTATCTGGTCTTCGAGAACTTCAGCTTGTATTTTCTTTCACGTATCGATTTATACCACAATATGTTGTGTGTGAGTAGCCTTGACTATTATCTATCGTAATTCTATATTACAAGTAACAGTCATAAAAAAAAAAACATAGAGATATATAAATATATAATATAACAATATATATGTCTTGCACGGAGCAAAAACGGGTTAAAATGAGAAATCAACACTTATAGTCCTAATTAATAAATCTCTGCTCATATAAAACCAGCAACGTTTTATCTATGTTAAATATCGGATAAACGTATAAATATTTTCAGTCGTGTTTGCAGATATGTTCGCAAATCAATGCGCATATGTATATCGATGATTGCCAGAAAACTGTGAATTGCCAGAAGTTTTTCTCGAATAATTTGCGGAGTTACTTTTTTTTTTATTGCTAGAAATTACGCAAACGAAAATATTTCAGTTTGGTAGAATTTTAGTGTTTCACCTTCATTGCAACAAATACTCTATACGTATAAAACATAGAGACAAGTAATTTTTAATTGCATTTTGAATTTTTAATTGCGCGTCGCGCTGATAGAGAGTTTTAGTTGTTCTCCCCTAATTTAACTGACTGAATGAATTTTTTTTTTACATAATCTAATTTTGTTAACAGTTAACACACCTCGCTGCACAACAAATCCTTTTATTTTGACAAATTATACGATTAAAATCTATTTGATATTTTTTAATACGCGCTTGATTAGACTAATTCATTCTTTGTGAACTTCTCTCTGAGTTTAGCGACAGATTAACAAATATTATTAATACATCGTTCCTCGATTCTCTTAGTCTCGATCAACCGCACTTTTTTATCATAATAACTTTTTAAACTTTTTACGATTTTTATAATAATAATTTTGTAAATTTCTCTTTCTTCTGCTTATACTTTACAGCATGAGAAACAACTATCTATCTCTAACTTACAGAATATACGATAAAATCTGTCTCAAAACAAATTGCAGACGACCCTCAAAATATGTACATTTGTAATATAAATCTAGGGTAACAAACTACATATTATATTATATTACTTCAACGTGTTAAAAACATAATTTTTCTGCGTTGTATATTTACGTAGTTGTTTAAAATGAGATGTAAAAGAAATTTGTATATATCGATTTATCATATATACACTATCAATATAAAACAACTTACGATATATTTGTTAAAAAGTTTGTTTTCAAAAACTTAACGCGAGGCAAAATAAAAGGCTTACAAATAATTGTTTCTTCGAACATTTGTAATAAAGTTTCGAGATTCCTCACCTCGATCTACTTTCGAGGTCTACTTCACAATTTAGCGAACGTTCCATGCCAGGTCGCATGAAAAAAATAATGTGTCGTAGAGAAATGCAGCGGGCGTGCAAGCGCGCTTTTACGATCTAATTACGCGAATGAAGCTATTTCCTCGAATTACCTGGCACTAGCTTGTTTACGTCGTCATGTTTATTAACTTCGAGTTGTAACCAAATTTGTACAAAAAGGATTTGTAAACTCCTCATCTTTGCAGTACTAATTGAAAACAATTTAAAACAATTCAATTTTGTGAATCAAATGTAGGAACAATAATTGCACTATTTATCAATTGCACGGTTTTAGTCGAGAAACACGGTCACGTAAGAATCTTTCAACTTTATAGCTCCGTGTTCTTTACGAGCAAAAACGACAGAATCGATATTAATTGGGAGAACTTTTTTTTTTCAAATGGAATAATGTTATGTAAACCGCGAGTTTTCGGCGCGCGTGCACGACGATATTATATCTATATAGTCGCTGAAAAAACTCAATGAAATAAATACAACGCGTGTACATATATATATATATACACAATATATACATACAGTAGTGTCCCCGCGCAGTTGTCACTCGGTGGACCGCGTTGACAATAGTGTAAAACGGCTTCCTTGTTTGCTTCTTCGAACTGCACGCAAAACGATAAAAGAGAAAGCGCTCTGAGTATAAATGAGACATGCGAAAAAATCCGAATAAAAAAAGAAAACGTGATGGGGGAGAACGCGGTGACAAACAAACGGCCTAGTGACAACTACGGTATTATTACTGTACATGCATGTACAACCGATCGGTGTGAGCCAAAAAAAAGTAAATATATATAGTTAATGTAAATATAAATTCTACGCTTATCTCTATGGTTTAGAAATTATCAAAAATTTTGCACGTGTGTATTAAAAAACAGTTTTCACGTGTGTTATAACAATACACATGATTGAATTGCACAATTGGAAGCGTGTGGAAAATAAATATAAAACAGGAAGCACTTGACCGAATGCGGCGGTGTGCGATTCTTTTTGCGAGAAAACTCGAAGATTGCGTTTAAGATAAAATAAAATCTGCGTTGAGACAATTAAAACGAAGAGACGCGCGAGCAGGAGTTTGGTTTTTGCATCAAACGAGAATAACAAAAACTTGATATAAAAGTGTAAACGCGACCGATAAGAAAATAATTGCACGATAACGCGCGAAAGAGACAGAAACGCGCTTAAAAAATAATTAAAATTATATTATATACTTAAAATTTTTTATATTAAAATATCGAACAAGTAATAAGAATCTCTTGGAGTAGCTTAAAGGCGGCTCACTTGAGCCACCCCGGTATATACTTACGCATTTATCTTAAAATCTAATCGTTCATGGAACATACTGTATTTAATATATCATAGATATATGGGACCAAAATCGCCAGCACCAATCGTGCGCCCGTGATACCTCGAGAAAACGACACGATCAACCGAAACAATTGTATTTTCTCGTACGTGTGAAAGCCACTGATCGATCTTTGGTACTTTGATCGCGCACAGTTAGCGATCGCCGTGTGTATTTGTTTTTTTTTTTTTTTTTTNTTTTTTTTTTTTTTTTATTGTGATGCTCACGACACGCGTCTAAGGCACTTTTTTTTTTTTATTGATAACTTAATAAACAGCTAGTAAAAATATTTCCGTGATGAACATATCGCGTCAAAGTTTACGAAATGTGAACAAATGTGAACAAACATCACATTACGCTGAACGTTTCGATATTTTATTACGTTGCACAAGAGCAGATAATATAATTACTCCTTATATAGCGAAGATATATTTTTACTAAGGCAAAAGATTTGACGTATTCTGTTCCTTTCTTATCGCGACGTGATTCGTGAGCGAGACGTATGAGCGAAGGGAACATTTGATGTGCGCTTATTTAAAAAGCGTTTCATATAAAAAATAGATTTTTTTTCTCTCTCTCTCTCTCTCTCTCTCTCTCTCTCTCTTTCTCTTTCTTTCTCTCCGAGATTTACTTGGTCTTTTTTGTTCGAGTCGAAGAGTAGCGCAATGGACACAAACTAGGCAGCGAATAGTTCCGCGCTTTAAATATTGCGTCCTGTCGATGTGTGTCGTGTCGCGCGACTCGAGGATACGACGACTGGTGCCGACAAGCGATCATGAGAATAGAGAGAAAAGAGTCATCTCTTCTCTTTTCTCCGTAACAAGTAGTAAAGTTTTCTTCATCAGACTCGCTTATTTACCTCGTGTGTTGTTTGCGGAAACGGAAACTCGTCGGAGTAAAGAAGCGATTCGATGAGGAATCGCGCACATGTGTGGATGTATATTAATGAAAACAATAAAAAAAACAAACGTGTGAGAGAAAGCGCGCGCGCACATACACACAGGGAAAAGAAAGAAGAGAAAAAAAAAAAATTATAAAATAAAGTTACGGGGTCGCCCAACACGGGCGTACTAAACGGACCCGTCGTGGCTCGACGTTATCATCATCGCGGTGTGATAATATCGCGCGTATGACGGATCATTATCGTTCGTCTTTCGATTTTTTCGTGAAGCTTAGCGGCCTCTTCTTCGAAGACGCTCGCTTCGGATGCATACAAATGCATGCGCAAGGAAAGAGATTAAGAACGAAGGAAACGAAGGAAGAAGGAAGGGAAGGAAAGAGAAAATAAGACAAAAAGAAAGAAAAGAAACAGAGGAAAGATAAAAAGAAAAAAAGAAGGGATAAAAGCTGTCTTATAGACAGTAAGGATGGCAGAACTGATACACCAGTCTCTGGCTACGCTCCGTCTTCTTCATGATGCCCTTCTTGTAGTACTGTCGGATGCTGCGGCTGAGCTTGTCGTAGTTCATGGCGGGCCGATTTTTTCGTTTGCCCCAAAGCCGCGCCACGCGCACCGAATCCTCGATCTTGAAGACCCCCTTGCTGCGATCCAACCAACGTATACAAGAACCGTGCACACTCGGGCTCTGCAGTAGCTCCTTCAAAAATTGCCAGAGGTGGATGTGACTGCCGCCGTTGCGCATCTTGCTACCCCCGTTACTCCCACCTTGATCGGAAGCGCATTCCGCGTCCTCGTCTGCACGCAAGAAACAAGCAGGACGCGATGCGGAAAGATGAAAAAGCAAAACTGACGAGCTCTCAATCGCTCTTGTCTTTATATACGCGTAAAAAAAATATAGGAACAAATTTGAGCTGATGAAAGAGCGAGTGTTATAAAAAATTTCGTTGAAGAGAATTAATCTCAGCATATGTAGAAGCGCGTTCGATAAATAGCGATTTAAAATAAATGATGAGTTCGGACAAAACCTCAATGTAACATACCGTCTGAGAAATCTAATACGCAGGGAGGCTCGTTGAGACTGGCTGTCGTCGCATTTCCAACCGCCGCTGGTGTCGCGACACTGTTCGGAGACTGAACCACCCCCGCAGGACTCCAGCAAGCTGCTAACGTGTTTCGCGGCGATTCTTCGACGGCGGCCTTCCAAATTTCCAACTGCGCGTGCAACATGCTCCCACACTTTAACAATAATACATACACGTATACGCTTTAAACGTTTTCTAAACGTTTTGTCAAATGTCACATGTTAAATGTTTCACTCCGTGTGTGTGTGTGTGTGTGTATGTTATTATTGCGTCGGGGACGCTCTAAATTCGAAGGATATATTGAACACAGTTGTGAGATTTCATCGACGCATGAAAAGGATCGCCACGCGGCTAAACAATAAATAAGAGTAGGAGAAGAAGGGATTGGAAGAGAAAAAAAGAAAGAAATAAAAGCGAAGCACACACGCGTGGCGAAGTATTAGAATTCCAAGGAAAGAGTCGTTGTACCATACCACATGCGAGAGAGAAGAGAAAGCGGCAGGCAAGACATTCGAGCGGTTGACCCACTTCTCGATCGTTTCTGCCAATCCGCTGCCGCGCGCGCATTAGCGAACACGGCAAAGCCGATCCCGCTGATCGCAAAAGATCGCGAATAAACGTGCGAGAGAAGCGGTGTGCACGCATACACGTTCGAACACAATTCCGCAATTGACGAGATTCCGAGAAACAAATTCTCAACCTGCCGATGATCATTGTTATTAAAACCCGATGCCAAACCACAAAGAATTCCGTAATTGTTTCCTCGACGAATAAATGTGGCTCTCTTTCTCTCTCCCTCTCGAGGTTTTTTGCACGTCGGTATTAAATCTTATACGCCAAGTATAAGATTTAACTTTCTGTTCCTATTATTTTTTTTCTCAATGTTCTGCCTTTATTTATTTTTTATTTTTTTTTTTTTATTTTGTGTACTTTGTAAGTTTGCACTCTCTCTCTCTCTCTCTCTCTCTCTTTTCCTCTCTTTCGAATCATTTGTATTTTTTGTTTCGAACAACCAAATACAATTACAAAGAACTCGCCTTTAAAATTTAACTTAAACGTAAAAGAAAGAGAGAGAGAGAGAGAGAGAGAAGAAAAAGAAGAAAATTATTGTACAAGTAATAATTTACACTTGTGAACGGCGTGATATCAACAAAGCTTAAACAAGGAAAGAAGTTGGAAGATTGTAGATAGGCTGTAAGTCCGACCATGACTTCAAGCTGCAAGAAATATCTCTCTCTCTCTCTCTATCTTTCTCTCTCTTTCTCTCTACGTAGCACGATTATCCAATTACTACAGACGCAAAGCGGAGTCTATTATGCACGACTACTTCCCCGCTCTTGCTTTGTACATAGTCTATCATAGTTACTCTATTCGCTTAATTTCCGTTAAACTCACACGTTTGTAGTTTTGAATAACAAGATGTGCGCACTTATCTGCAAGACTTGAAGATTTCCTTGCTTAAAATTTACATTAAAAAAACAAAAAAAAACCAATTCCGAATTTTTTGTATTATTAATAATGTTATTAAAAATTCTCGACTAAATAATTTAATGTATTGTTCGCGTGTGGTTGAACAAATTTAGAAACGCGATAAAATAGACAAACTCAATTAATCATCTTACAATACCATTCACTATAACGTAGGAAATTAAACCTTGACAACACCTTGATATATACAAATGGAATATTGTTCGTATTATAAGCAGCTTAATTTTATCAAGTTTGAAATAATTATAGTTATTAATAGAATTAATAAAACTAGATACAGTCAACATCGGCACAACCGGTTTTTAACACGCCCCGATGTCGATAAATATAACTTGATTTGTTACTTGACAAACGCGATTCGGCCTCGTGTGTACGTATCAAGAAAGGCAGAGGAAAGAAATTTTTGCGGTTTTTTTCTTATTTTACAAGTTGTCCTTTTAGAAGGAAATCGTAATTACACACTCATTGTGAGAACGTTAGTTTCACTGTGACACATCTCTTACGTACTTGTCATCAGTGACATTTCGCGTGATTTATTAAAAATTAACGAAGTGTAAAAATTTTGGCGAAATGAGAACAAAAAACTGCTTGGATTAGCGCAACAGTCTCTCATAAATAATCTTTTAGGATAATCTTTCCCGCATCGCTCTGATGTAAACGCGCGACTCTCACGTCGGTCGTCAGATTCTCGCGGGAATTCCGATCCCGTTACATGTCGAAATCACGCAATACACCTTTTACCATGTTCAACTTCTCGGGATATATAGATTAACAAGGAAGGAACGCACATTGATCACCGGGAAAACTCACTTTCACCGGATCTCAACGGCGCCGCGCGCGCGCGCGCGCGAACGTTTCTTAAACCTCGCCTTTGATTCCGTGCGATTTGCGTCGAACAAACGCAGATTCGCTTGTGCAATAATTGCGGATTGTACACAGTATGGTAAAAATATTGACAAAAAAGTCTCTGAGTTTACTTCGCGAATTAAAATTTTTTTTCTACTTGTCAAAAGTATATTAAGTTCCAATTGTTAGTTCATTAATGTAATTCCATGAAGAATAGCACCCTAATGATCTGCAATAGAAATTACGAACAAAAACCGATTAGACTTCCACGCGGCTATTATTGCGTCTGTTGTGTAAACGTATTCGCGATAACAAAAGGCAAAGTCTCGCGAAGCAAGATGTAGACGCTGTCGAACGTCGGACGAGACACAGATAAGAAATGACAATTCGATTGGTATGAGATCGAGTCAGTGCTTTTTATATGTATAAAGAAATAAAATATATCGCGCGGCCACATCTTATCTATGTTTGTGAATTTAAATACTACTCGTTTGTGCGCGCGCGCGTGTGTATGTGTGTGTCGAGTGAGTCGTCAAAATCGTTGGACACGTTGAAAATCACATTCGGCGATTAAGTCGTGTTCAATCTCCCGATGATGTCATATACGTCTCTATTATTATTGTTATTAAATATTATCGCGGATAGATTGTTAAAAATTAAGTAATTTGCGCATGCGATCCAAGGGGCAAGAATATGTAATTAGCGCTCACCTGGGGAGCTCTCTGGCAGAATTCTTCCTCCGTGAGGGAGGCCAGTGTCGCACCGTCGACGTTGAAACTCTCCAGCGGTACCGAGGGTAATTGCAACTGCCGTCTGGCCCACTGTACCCAGGCCGCTACGTCCGCCGCGCTCCATCGTCTCGGTTCTGCAATTAAAAGCCAGTAATCCAACATTATTTTCTTTCTCTATCGCTGATTAAGAAAACCTACCCTACCGCGCGCAGCGTGTAATAAATACCTACACAAAGCGAGACACAAGTTCAATAATTTCAAGATCAGTAATATTTCATGAAAAAAAAAAAAAAAACAATAAAAATTGCATTATTCACTCGCGATAAAAATTAATTTCATCGTACGTACGTATCGAGAGAAATACAAAAAAGTGTGTTGAAAACAACTTTGTATGAAACATAATTACGTCGATGACGTGTGGGCATTTATCATAGCGTCATTTTATAACTCCGCGTGAAAGCGCGTCGCCGCTGCGATACGACACTTGGTAACTTTTTTCAAGCGTGACATCATGTTTCGGACGAATAGACCAACTAACCGCATATATATATATATATATATATATATATATATATATATATATATATATATATATATACATATACATATAGAACGACGATCGAAACTACTTACGCCCGCGGCAAGGTAACGAGAAGGTCTAAAGAGCGAGGCTATAGTCGATAGTCGAGAAAATCAAGGTGTACATGTCAGAATTTCGTCACATAATCATTTCGCATTATTATTATTCGACATTAGAGAAAGTGCTTAGTTTCTGTGAGATGTGATATGTTACAGAGAGAAAGTTTTATATATAAAACACAAAAGTCAAAATAAAAAAATTAAACAAACGACTGAAAACCAGTTATCTACTCGTATTTTATTTCGCAATTAGACTCAGACACACTGTGTTTGATAGAAAAAATCGACTTACCCGGATGAATACCAAGTGCCACGCAGGTGTTGTCAAAGTCTTTCTGCAACTGTTGGATGGCCAGGCTGAGAACCGGCTCGAGCTGCTCGCGGGCAAGATCGCCTACACACTCGCCAGCTTCCATGTCCTCGACAAAGCCAGTGCCGACGCCACCGAGATCGACGGGTCTCAAGTTGTACTTCCTCTGAAAACTGGTGTCCCTCAGCACCTCCCGCAGCAGTTGGTGATCGCTCTTTTGACCGTCTTTGAAGAGCTCTTCTTCCTTACGCAGAGGATTCGCCAATTCGTTCTGCTCCACCTTGGGCTGGTGGGTCTTCGAAATTTCCGCCAGATCTTTACGAGGTGTGTTCTTGAAGAGAAGCTCGCGTAAAGCCGAACTGTTCTCGAACTCACTCGAAGGGCTAGTCGACGACGATGAAGACGAGCAAGAGGAGGGAGAGGACGAAGAGGACGGAGACGAGTCGTTGGCACTGCTAACTGATCGTGGCTCTTCCTTGAAAAGAATCTCCTTGAGTAGCGAATGCCCTTGCACGCCAGTGTCTTCTTTCTTTGGCAGGAAGTCTGTATCAAAACTGCTGTAAATGTCCTCTTCGGTACGAGGCGGGGTACAAGGCACCGTGCAGTCGGTCGAGTCTTCGCGATAGCCTAAACTCTCTAAAAATCTGTAATCGTACGTGATTGTTTTAGTAGAAAAATTACTGATATTGACGAATTCACATACACATTAATGTAAACTAAATTAATGCGTAATAAAAACCGAATAAATAGCTCACTGTGCGAAATAACTCAACGCAAATACAAGTTTTTGCTGTAAAAGCTCACCTGGACTCCTGAAGGATGGCCAACAGATCGAGACTCTTCTCCCGCTTGACCGGCTGTTTGTTGGTCGACGATTCCGGGCTGGTGGGATAAAACTGGGCGCTCTGAGGGCTCCTTGGTACGTAGTAGGGGCTCGTCGGATATCCCGGCGAAGATCCCTCGTGCGAGTAGTTGGGCGATAACGACAGCTCGCCCGTTTGATACGGCGGACTCGGATAGGTGGTCGGCGACCTCGGATGCGGCGAATATGCCTCCTGCTTAATCTGCGATGTCTTCAGATCAAGCTGATGATTGCCGGTCGAACTGTAATCGTCCGACAGCAGGGACAAATCGAACTGAAAATTACTGTAGTCGAACGACGGTGAGTAGCCGGCCGCGGTGGGCACCGTCTGCGGCATCTGAAAAGAATTCAAAATCACAGATCGTCGTACATTTCGTCGTGTTCGGCGATTAACTTGCTAAAAAAACTGTGATATGAGAAGAGAAGAGAAAGCGACGTGTTGGCGCTTATACGCGCGGGGCCCGTAGGCCTGACGCGCCGCGAGACGACGCGTTTCGCTCGTCGCGCGCCGCGGCCAAGGCTAGATCGACGCGAGAGCATATCTCGCGTGGCTTCGAACGTAAGTAACTAATATACACGCAATTAGAGCGCGATCACACATACTTTCTTGTAGTGGTAGACTGAATTCCGCGTCGCGTGTACACACGGAAGAACCGGTCGGGCGATAACACGTATTACACACGAGTGTCGCGCAAAACCAGACGAAACAGACGAATCTAAGTATGTTTCTTCAAATCTAATTTTATTTCTTATACACATGTATTATATGTACGTATCATGTAAACCATATATCACAGCTATCTCAGATGTTCTTGACATTATCTCGGAGTCGCATTTAAGTTTATTTTTTAATTTTACTCGTAGATAGATTAAGGATTATCGGTTGAAATTGCGTATGTGAAATTGCGGCAGCAACGCAGCTGCCGGATTTCACTAAATTTTTACCGAGACGATTTACAAGCAAACATTATATTTCTCTACAATCCGGCGGCAGCGAGAACGAGTGCGGGTTGTAGTCGATAACTATTCGCACACAGTGCGGATCGTAAAGTAAACGCGTATAGAACACAAAAAGAGGATAAATAAACCTTCGATCGTCTTTTGTCTGACTGTACATCATATCGATCTGTGAGAAAGCGAAAACCAGCACCGCGGATGCCGCAGATAAAACACTTTCTCTAAGACCTCTCCCTCTTCCTCTTCGCGCGGGTGTGTGGACCAGATTACCCGTTTATCTTTCAGCGTGTTTATTACCCGTCGTGCGTTTGACCCCGCGTCAGTTTGTTACGCTTCGCGAGTCGCTCACGGCGATCACACACTCTGTTGCTCGTATCTCCGCGCGCGCGGAGAACAACTCGTCGCTATCGTCTTATCAAGGGGTGGCGGAGAACGTGAAGCAACTGTGTTTTAAAAAAAAAAAAAAGATCCAAACAATATATAGAATTATATTGTCAAAACAAAAACACAATTTGCTTCACAAATTAATTTAATGTGTCACAATTACGTTTACAAAAATTTGAAATTAAATGACAAAAGTAACGATCAAGTTAATGCAAAAGTTAAGAAGAGAAACGCGCGCGTCCGACATTTCCAAAAAGCAAAAAAACGATGTAGAGATAATTGTTTCAAAACGCAACTCAACTACAACAAAAGAAGTTTTTTTTGCATTTCCAAACGTTTGTAAATCAAGCGACCAACAAGTAGGTGTTAAAATGATTTTGGTCTTCTTCTTAAAGGAAAGAGCAAACATTGTTGCATTTTAAATCGTCGCTCAGTTCATAAACGCGGAAAAAAAAAGAAATGAAGAATTCTCCGAAAGTGCTGACGAGCGGACCCGAGCACGAGTTTCGGGATCACGCTCCGTCAGATCGTCGGCGTTCATCTTCTCGCGCGGCAAACAAAATGTCGAGATACGCGCGTCGAGAGACGAAACGCTCTCTCCTCTCCTCTCGCGGCCTGGGGTACTCGCGATGTGGTGCACCTTAAGGGCCCATTTATCTCTACGTGTGTTTATTGCCCGTCGTGTGTTTGACCTCGCATCAGTTTGTTACGCTTTGTAAGCCCATTACAGCGTTCCCAGTGCATCTTCTCTGCGTTCAGGCGGGGTCGCATCTGACATTTTGACGTAGTGCCCCGCAAAGGTCGACGCGAAATAAACGATTATACCCACAGACACATGTGCGGGACTCTCAGACAACGTAAAGACACAATACCCCTCTTCTCTGCTTCGATCGTACCGAGACATGTACAAGAACCGCCGTATATATATACATATATATATATATACATATACACACATATATATATATATATATATATACAATATATATACATAGCGCCGTACATGTACATCCATACGCGAGCGTAGTTGGCACAAGAGAACGCCAGCCCAGAGATACGAACGAGCGCAGCGCAAAAGCGTACTCTCCGCTCGTTCTCTCTTGGGACCGCTTCGAAAGGTTTCCGAGGAGAAAGAGAATGCTTCTTATCTATATGTGCTGATGGGATCTAAAGGAACGATACAACTTCCAGGGAAGCTTTTCTGGATTTTCTCCGTACGAGAAGACGTGAGACGCCATGTCATTAGCGATCGCATAAAAAAAACCGTATATTTGCGTCTCGCGAGCTTCGCGTGAGTAAAAAAACCACAATCTCTTGTTTTGACACCTTCGAAACAATTCAACAAACCAACCGTTCAAGACATTTGAGTTCAATGTAATGTGAAAATATAAAACATTTATCAAGCAACGAACATTTATTTATCGGTAATGAGGCGACACAACTCCTCATTAAGCAAGCGGGGAAGGAATTTCGGCTAACTTAATTGGTCGGTTTCCTCGACGAAGAGCACTAACCAAGCGCACTTGCATGCGGCGAGCGTGTGAGAATGGTGCTTTCACGAAGAGAACCTTAATGGTTCTCTCTCTCCTTCGGTTTTGCGCTACACCTTCCTCTCCGTGCCTTTCGCAAAGACAAGTCATTGACGTCACGCGTTCGACTAATCGCCGGTGCAGCTGCATTCTCCCCTTCCGTGCGCAAAACATGGGATTCCACTGGAGTCACGGGCTGAGCGCAGCCACTGGGCGACCTCATAATTTTCGAGAGACTGTCGCGTTTTCTCTCTCTCTCTCTCTGTTCAACCATTGTAATTTATACGCGGGTACACCGCAAGTATGCTTGATATTCCTCGTCATTGTATTTTCGCACATCTGACTTCACGGAAATAATTATTGCTGAAAAAATTTTTGACAAAAAAAACATATATTTGGACTCTTATGTAGATGTGTGTGTGTTGCATAGATATATATAGCTGTTGATTAAACTTATTGCAAATATTCTATGAAAATGAATAAAACGTCGTCACACACACACACGCACACAATTTGCTGAGCTTCATTTGCTGAGCTCAAAGATTTCGAAACCGATTTTTTTCGTCACGGAGAATTCGCAAAACTTGTTGATTGTTATCGCAATAAAAATAACATATAGCGTTGTAACGACAGAAAAATTATTGATGTAAAACGTCCCGCAATTGACTGCGTGATAACGCGAGCGAGTAGCAGTTATTTCGTAATAATGATTTCGATGCTCTCTCTCTTTTCACGATCTTTGTCGGACTTTGAACGTTTACGGTGACATTTCGAGCGAGAAATCACGACCTTCGATAACACCGTTGACCACGAAACGCGAGAGAGATGAAGTATTATAATTTTCTTTTATGTCAAATCGCGGTTTTCGTTCGCGCACCGTAAAATCATCGTTTCTCGCGAGATCTTCAGACCGAAAGAGAGAGAGAGAGAGAGAGATAGTCACATTCCGAGACTTGAAATAATCTCTCTCGTGGTTTTAATAATTAAATGACGAATATATATGCGCGATAATTTTCACGGTACGAGCACATACATATGTAAAATACGTAAACAACTTTATTCGTGTCGTTACGTTTTTGATGTTTTACGAGTCGAAATTTATTTACATATTTTCTCCCGCGAATTATTATTATTGTGACTAGCATTTATAATAACGCGAATAATAACGCGAATAATAACGCGCAAAAACAAGCAACCAATCGCGACAATGTACGTCCACTTTGGACGTTCATTTTGCTCAAACGTTCGCGCGCATCGTTGCAATTAATTCAACTAACACTAAATGCAGCAAACTGATGTCAGTCAGCTCAACCTGAACGCGAGAAAATTGCAACTCGCGTGCGTCATACCGCTCTGAGTTACTCCAGAAACCTCGTTTCCAGTTCGTCGCCTATTCAAACTTGTTTCGGTTCGGGTTACGCTTTCCGCGGCTATTAAAATCAAATATTCATATAAAATATGTATAGACACGAAAATGAAGTCTCTTTATATTCGATCTGTTAAAATCTGTTTTGTGAAACAAAACAATTGCGAAATGTTTTCTTGAGTAAAAATTCAATTCACGGAAAAAATGTGTTCTCTGTGATATATTCAAGGTTTGGAAAATCAACGCGCTCTTTGTAAATAGCGTTTATGCGTGGTAAATAACAAAGTAAAAACATTATTTTTTAAATATTAGGGATTTTTAATGCGCCGCATAATTTTTTTTTTTCCGTATACAAATATGTACAAACTACTATATTACTATATTATCAATGTGTATGCGAGAGATACGACGTGTTTATGCCGTTGAATGAATTACGATGTGAGCGACTGATAAGAAATGGATTTTCACATAAACGCGCTACAATACTTGTTCTGTCGTATTTGCATATTTTTTCTTTGCCACGAATTAATCTTCACTATATGTATGAGTTGCCATGACGTCATAGTCTTATTAAAATAGTATCGTGGTATCTCGTGAAATAAACATTGTGTGAGTAGTAGGTTTTTCCACTTCAATTACTTATCTTTTACTCATTTTCTTATTATTGTACTCACTTAGTTTTCCACTTTTGTGTGTGTGAACATTTCTTTGATCATTTTCTTTATTACATCTTCTTCATTACATCTTTTTCTTTTACTTTCTGTTTACTTTCTATTATCTTTCGAATTAGTTATATAAATAACGTTTCAGAAGATGTAACGTTAATTCTCTCTCTCTCAAAGTTTGTTTTATTATTTTACAATTGTCTACATCTCATTCGATACTTTTCCTTTGACATTGCTCAAGCGTAACGCGTTTTGTAAGATATATCTATCTCCGCTCATTTATACACTTCTGTAATTTTATAACAGAATAAAAATCAAGATCTAATAATTCTTTTCGTTTAACGGCAGCTGTCTCGCGGAAATCTCACACAGATGTATTACCTCAATTACGTGATCCAAGGCCATCGCGGAAATATGTAATTCCGATAGAAAAGAAGTTCCTATCAGTATTACAAATTAAGTGTAATCTCGATGCGTGGAATAAGTATTTCTTCATGACGTGTGCGGTTATTCGTGTGGTTATTCGCCTGATCAATTACGTGTCGCGAGAAGAGCGAATAAGTAAGAAAAAATAATAGTAATAATAACAGTACATTTATATACGAGCTTGTTTAACTAATTCATAGTGTAAGAGTGTACGTATATGATTTAAAAAACAAAAAAAAACAAAAAATAAAACGAAAGGTCAAGTGGAAAGATCGAGAACGGTCAACAAGACAAGACAAGACAAATTAAATAGGGGTGCCGCGCGATAGCGTAAATAAAGTAACATAATACCGCATAATGGAGGCATATGGAATGCGCCGCGGTAATGCCGTCAGTGCATCATCGCGAGGAAGTTATGGCAGCTCGGCTTTTGTCCGGTGCGAGCGAGCTTTAAAGTGGCGTTATTATTATTAAGGCGTCGTGTTAGGACTCTGGAGAGTGTTCTATCTCTTGTCCGTGAATAATCTCGCAAGGATAATCTCACAGGATTACATTCAAAGACTGTGTGAAGTTCTAGTTTTGCGAGCACATAAAGCACATTCGTGTAGCTTCTCTCTCTCTCTCTCTCTCTCTCCCGCTTAAAAAAATAATGCAGATCTCAAAACATTCAATTTATATATCCCGTGATATAATCTTGCAAATATCGGTATAAAAAAAAATTGACATTTTATTTATCTTATATTTGTTTTTTTTTATTGTTAGATGAAAAGTGACTTTGCGAGATTTTTACGGTAACAAATGTATGTATATTACGAGACGGATATAGTCTCATAATGGATACGCTTCCGCGTTCGAAGGAGCTTGTCACTTTTGCGACGCAAAAAAACTAGTGCTCTGTTTTTTAGATCAGTCACGTGTCAGAAAAAAACGACCGTGTAACGTTCTAACCAAATGTCATTGATCAAAGTGATGGTTCTCGTGCGTGTTCCATATTCTGTCAATAATATCAACGTCGAATTATTATCGCGCGCGTCGAGGAGTTATGCGACTTTTTGTCGCCGAGTGTTACCTACATGGGTGGAAAGAGAAGAGAAGGGAAAAATAACGCGCAATTCTCTCCATTCCCTTCTCTTGCCCCTTTAACGCTTCTGAGCGTGTGTGAGACGAGGACAACGATAGGAAGTTGCTCGTCATGCAGGATCATGATTTGGAAAACCCGAAGCGACCGACCTTGAGACTGCCGCTCCATTGCGTCGGCACAAAAGAGAAACAACCACCTCTTTTCGACGTGCAGCTCTCTCTCTCTCTCTTTCTCTTTTTGCATTGTGTGTGTGTGTATGTGTATGTGTATGTGTGTATGCGTGCGTGCTCCCATGTAAACCGGTCACCGTATTACTGTAGTACTCTTGACAATCGATAGATGTCCATTGAGTCAACATATTTCTCGTAAGCGAAATTTTGTATTTAGGTGATATAAGGGGCCGCGGGATCACAGTACGTCACTCTGGTTTCCCTTCATTACACGAATAAATCTTTCGCCTTTTACTAAAGATTTCCGTGGAGGGGAACAACTTGATGAGTCTTTAACTAATTTTTTCAGTACCCGGCCTAGCGGCTGGGTCATAATTCAATCCAAAAATAAAAATTTCTTTTTTACAGGTGCAAAAGTAGAAGGAGAGTTTGAGAAAGAGTATAGCAATATTACTTTTCTCATTCCCGAAGACGTTCGGCGAATAATAGATCAGTAATATTTTTAAAAGGGAAGAAGCGAGAAGATTTGTTTCTTAAACACAAAACTTCTCTGCAGAGAGAGGTTGAGAGATAAATCTCTTTTTCGCTGAACTTGCTTTGCTACACGTGCCGTTACGTCTTCGTGAAAATTTCATTTCGGAAAGTTCTTTTTTCATAAAGTACTCTTTCTTATATGTATATCATTTTTTTTACGTGGGTAAATATATTTTTGTTAAAAAATTATCAAGTAATTCTTGATTCTCGTCTTGCGGATCTTCTCGGTTTTATGTTTCGCTTCGAATCGATCACATTTTATAACGAACAAGTATTATATCATAACGGTTTGATCGACGCACATCGCAGCGTAAAAGAGTTAAGGAATCCGTGCTGTGTGGATAGACCGCGTTTACTCTGTGAGATCATACAAAAACTTATTACGAACTTTATAAACGATGAGAATTAATTAGTCGCAAAATTTCAACATTTATATATATTTTGCGCGTAAAAGTTTCGAAGCAAATAAAAATTTTGATGATAAACGAGTCGCGTAAAGGTAAGAGAAATTTAAAGGACTTCGGGAAGCACATTCTTGGAACGTGCGCTTGCACGCATGACTATTTCCCGCGAACCCTTTACGCGACAATTGTCCCCGCGGTGCACCCGAAGGCATTATAATGGATTCGAGAGCTGAGAGAGCACATATTGAGATATCAGTATACCATGGGTCGTGTACCGGTGGTAATGGTCTCTCCCTCGTGTTCTAAGAACTCGTTGTCTCTTGTAGGTTCGTGTGCGAGATAGAAATAACGTAATATTGTTGTTATTTTCTTGTTACGATTAAAGAATCATCTTAAAGTCGCGATCAACATTTCTTGATTCCCCATATATGCGCGAAAAAAACAAAAAATATTACAATATAACTCAACTTGACAGTTACTGTTTTATTTTACAAAACAACATTCTATTTTTAGAGCCATGCCTTTTTACAGCTCTTCGAAGCGATAAGAGTTCTATTGTCTGTGTCAAAAATATACGCAATATATTATTATTCAACAGCAGCTCCTACGTGGCGCAAAATCTTGGAGACAATCGAGATAGTTTGATGTCTTTTTGTATGAAATGTTTCTTTCGTTTATGCGTAATAGTACATAATTTATACGAGAGAGAGAGAGAGAGAGACACACTCGCGCACACATCAAAGTCGCGCGTCGCCTCGTCTCGCACATGAGATACCGTTGCACGTGAATACGCAAGAACGCGCTGGTTCACGCGCATAACTTCACACAAACGAAGTTTCATTCTTCAGACGTCGAGAAGTCCGCTGCACATTATGCAATACGAGGTAATATTACAAATCGCAATTGTCCTGTTGTAACTGTCAATCGTGTGTACGTTTGTTTTTTTACCGCAAACCGCATGCATATAGAGTATGTATTGTTTTAAACAATACTACGTATATGTACTTGAATTTTCTGACATACTGTGTGTCCTCTACCGGCGTTCTTATATATATATATATACATATATAAAATAACAGACCAGGGTGGTAAAGAACAGCAGGGAGAGAAATGTGTGGAAAACACAGTCACGAGTGTATGCGACATCGACTATCGTAAATCACTATCGACCTATTCTATTCAAATGAAACTCGTGTTTCCCCTCTCGGTGACGTCTCTCGCACTCTTGTTGTTTCTTCGAACCTCTTTTGTATATCTTTTAAGAGATCTTCTTTCGCTTGCAACGGCTCGCAAATTATGTGCCGAAAAACGTACGCTTTTATATATTTTTATATTTCCATTGTTAAACATGTGTTAAATATGTGTTTGCGTTTTTCTGAGAAGTATATTATGAATATAATAAATAGTTCAAAATAAATATATACATATGTTTATCTCTTTTGAGTAATTTTTGTTTGCTTTTGTAAAATAGCAATTAGAAAAGAACAAGTTGAACAATTTTGCTAATTGTCAAGTGCAAATTATCGATCGCTTGCCGTTATTTAACTGTAGAACATAACAAAAACAGAGAAAGAAAGAGAGAGAGAGAGAGAGAGAAGCGTCAAACCTCGTTCATTAAATGCGTATACGTATAGTGACCGTTCCGTATGTAGGCAACTCGTGGACAGAAGAAGCAGAGAAGCAACGTAACGGTAAAGTCACGTACCGAACAAACTCGGTTGCCGTAGCGGTTGCCCATGTACATATACGTGTGGATCACATAGCCATACGCGTAA
Organism: Pseudomyrmex gracilis; assembly: GCF_002006095.1. NCBI lineage: Eukaryota > Metazoa > Arthropoda > Insecta > Hymenoptera > Formicidae > Pseudomyrmex > Pseudomyrmex gracilis. The sequence continues at coordinate 191,957 of NW_018020817.1, read as the reverse complement.
ATACCACCGACGTATGCGGCATAACCGAGGCGAATTGAAAGAAAACGTGATTACGGCTCTGAGCAATTGAAGGGATACTTAAATTAAAACTCTATTTATTTATAAGATATTTCCTCTTATACATAAAATTACCTGAGATCCAAACAGTATCATGCACATCATAAAAATCACAAAATAATGACAGAAACAGCGAGAAAGAGAGGAAGTTTATTTTTTGTCTTCGGTGTAATAAAACAACATTAAAAACCGCAAAGTTGTTACAAGTATTACGAGTAAATGTCAAGTATCAAGTTTTTACGTGTAGATAAAAACTTAAAAGAAAGTATCACATTTATTATTATTATTTTTTTTTCTTTCTATCTCTTCTGTTATAGACGACATGAGAGAAGTAAATTTCCACATGATATGTAAAATGCGGCGATCTCAACCTGTTTTCACGCGCATTACGATAATTACGACAATATTACGGAGTATGTGTGGTACGCGAGGTGCAACGTAGCACCGCGCAATCGTGGGTAATTGGAACGAACGCACGCGGGCAGAGCGGAACACGCGGGCCCCGTAACAACGTCGTTTCTTTATTGTTTCCTTCTTTCTTGATCGGTTATAAGCAATGCCGCGCGACGACGTACTTTCGTCTCATCTCCGGATATGCGCCTCCGCAACGGTTGTTGCAGTCGTGGAATCCGGTCGCTCTCGGATATCAGACGCGCCGTATTTACTCCCTTATGACTTCCCGTACAGTTAATCGGTGCATCACACCGCTGCATTAACCGTAATCCGCAAGTACCTGCTGGTAACACCGATATGGTAATATCGGAAGATACACGCGCGGAGTCTTCGAACGAAAATAGATACGCGCTTGTTTCGCAGGTGTTACTTTCAAATTTTCCGCATTCTCGATACAATATTTCATTCATTTTTGCTAATATGCGGCGCTTACATAAGTTTCAAGTAAAGAGCGCGGAAAATAAATAAAATAAAATTTTCGTCGATATGAATTTACGGCGATTTAATTGGCGAATATTATTTTACAATTGAAATTCAATCCGATAATATTGCACAATAGTTTGCAACTTGTGTAATAAATAACGGAAAGTCCGCGCGCGCGGCGCGTTTCTTAGAAACGCTTTCTTTCTCTTTTACTTTGTTTTTTTTTCTTTTTGTACGAGAGCGCGCGCGAGTTCGCTTTCTCGGGATGGGAATCGAGAAGTACATATTAAAGAGAGTCGATCTCGACCTTTAAAACTGCCTTTCGAAAAAAAAAAAAAAAAAAACACTGTCTTTTTACGTCGTCCTTTCTTCGCTTCGCGCCGAGGTGCTTTGACCTCGCTCGATTTATACCCCCCTGTGCAATACGGATAAATGTGCAAGCCGCGGAGAAAGAGCCATTTGCGATTTGCGTCAGTAAACGGCCACCCACGTGCACAACACACCGCCGAACGCTGATTAATGTCCTCGATTTCGAGTCCCGGATCGATCCTAGATCGTAGATCACGGGCGTCGACACGCAACTCAACGTCGATCTCGCAAGGGCCCCGAGATCGACGTTCGACACGGCTGTGTAAGATTGCGCAACTCGTATCTCGCTTGCGTTAGCAATATTGACGACGACCTTTCGTATCCCTTAAGTACAGGAGAACGGTACCGCTGTATGGCCTCTGTGTGTGTGCGTGTGTGTGTAACAGTCATACACCACTAATGTGGTAAAATACATAATACTGTAAACTCTCCAATATCTTATTCATGCAAAAAAAAAAAAAAAAGAAATGACGTACGAAAGATAATGTAGGAAGTCTAAGAGATCGCTGGTCCTCACATGTCGATTTAACACACCTTGTGAAAATAAACTGTAATAATAATTGCGCACATTGTACACGTTTGTAACTTGGTTCTGTCTCTCTTTGAACTTTTCATCGAATATATTTTATATATATATACTACGTTATATATACTTGTCGATAAGTCACACTAAAAACAAGTATCTCCGCGAATGGCTTTACACGTATAACATATTATCTATAATTCTTATCGTCGCGAAAAAAAAACAAGATTAACATAACATAAATATAGAGAAGAAAATTAGATTAGATTAAAGAGCTATATTTATATAATGCGCTCTGATAAAGGAAATTCTTTACGCTCCTCTCGAGCGTAAGAGAATTAAATAAAAATACACAAAACAATAAAATAATAAAAATAAAATAAAAGAGAAAAAGAGAGAGAACGAGCTGCGATCAAATCAAAGATATATAATTGATCGAGTTAATTAAAATTAAAGTGGATTCTTTTGAGATGATATCCAGTTGTAAGTTTTACAATATTGAGGAAGAAGAGAAAGAGATAAAGAAGGGGAGAAAGAGAGAAAAAGAAAGAAAGAGAGAAAGAGAGAGAGAGAGAGAGAGAGAGAGAGAGAGAGAGAGAGAGATAGAACAACGAAAGAAAAAGAAGAGAGAAGCAAAACCGTAGATGTCGTGTGGTGGAAACGAGTCTGGTGCAATTACTATGAGGCTGGCTATCCTCGGACCAGGAACGAACAGCCAACCACGCCCTCGCTAATGCGAACCCGTGTGAGACAGGATTTCGAATTGACTCGGCAAGGACGACTGCTACATACAATACCCGCTCGTGGCACACAAAGACCGGCTACCGATATTTTTTAATTACACCGCTGTTTACGCGGCTAGGATACGAATCGACACGGCGTGTCTCATATATATTGTGACTCGGTTATCTCTGACAATAAAGTTTCGCATGATATAGGTTACGCGCTTTTATATATCGATGACCGAAAATACTCACGGATACTCTGGACAAATATTGAAATATAATAAGAAAAAAAAACAACTGTAAAGGAAGGTTAAAAAAATTCGTTGGTTTCTTCTCTAGCGAAAGTATACGTGGGTCGAAGATTTAAAGCGTGCAAGTCGCGACGTGAAAAAACTTATTTATTCAAACGATATAAATACAAAAAATTGCAATTAAAAAATAAAATGTTATTTGTATTTTCTCAGGAAAGAGAAAAGGAACGAAGTCTCTTGTCTGCCGCTCCCGTCGATCCGAGTAAATGGCCGTTTGGTCAGACATTGATTTTTAAAAAAACAGCTACCGCCAATATCATTTTGACAAAGTTTGTTTTTGTTAATTATCACGCGAAAAGTTTTTTAATTTTATTCCCTTTTTTTATTCCTTTCCCTTAAATAGAGATTCGCGCGTAGTCTTTTTTTTTTTTTATTAACTATACAAATTTCCTCGCTCAAGAGAGATACTTTAACTTTTTTCTCTGGAGAAAAGAGAGAGACCTTCTAATGTAATTCTCTGCTGTGTATAGGCACACCAATAAATACAAAAATGACGTTTCTTACGCATGTTATAAATAACGTTTCGACGTGAACAACGTTTCTTTTTTCAAGACCGCTTTCCTTTATGATTGAAACTCAAAAATAATTGTGATTTATAACACGTGTAATTTGTAACACATTTCACTATTGGAAATATCAAAAAAAGCAAACTGTGAGTTTTAATGATATAGTGTCTCACGGAAAGTTGTTGAAATAAACACGGCCTTTCTCTCTCTTTTCCCAATAATTCAGATACTTATAGGTTTTATTACTGATAGTCTCGTATATAGTTTCTATAGTTTCGTTTTGACAAATTTATTGACAGAATCGCAGCAAATGCGATCGAACATATGTATGTTTGTATCATTAAGACTGGCGATATTTGTTAATTTTTTATAAACGTTTTATTTTTATTCAAAAAAGTTTAAACATCCGAGAGAGCGATAAAGTTTGTACAAAGTACGAAATTCTACAGCCGCGTTGTGCATATCGTCAAAACGCTAAACTACTACGTGAGAACAATTAAAATCAAATATACGTTGTAAGAGAGAAGCGTTACATAAATTAAAAAAAAAAAAACAATTAAAACAATTTAATTTAAAGTGTAGTTAAGTTCGGTGAGTAAAAATAAATAAGTTTTAAAGGTGAAAGCGTTGCCGAACGAGAGTTGCGGGATTTTAGGCAATTCAAAAACAATTTATTTTCAACATATTTCTATTTCATAAATGTTACATCGTAATATATAAAATAATATTTTTTATCTCCATTATGCTCGATACTTATTCTTCAGCGTCGCAAAAAAAAATAACTACGTACATAAGTATAACGTTAATTATCTTTTACAAGCGGCGATAATAGACGCGAACAAAAAAAAGGCAGAGTTTAATCTGTGGAAGCACAGTTAATCGCGGAATACAATTACAAATATCGCTTAATCGCACGCGCTCGCATAGTACTTTTTGTTTCCCGCGCGCGTGTCATCAAGAGATAAACTTGAGTGCATATCTTCGCAAAAAATCTTCATACGCTTATAGCGTAATTTTTTCGTTTCTTTTTTGTTTTGCAATTATAACAAAATGATAGCGCGATCAGAGAGTCGGAGGCGCGATTATCGCTTACTGAATTATTAAGATAGCGGCGACATGTAAAATATACATAATGTACAAAAGTGTACGATTATTTATTTAATTATTTTCACGCAAATGCGCTTAGAAAAAAAAAAAAAACAAACACTTCGATCGTATCAAAGTGGCACGTTTTCGCGAAAGACTAATGAAGTGTTGCTCGGTAAAAGTCTCATCGCGCGTCAAGAAAATCGCGGATCGGTCGCAGATTTCGCTACTGTTTTTTACCGCGAAATTTTCCATCACGTACCAGCCGAGTGAATTTCTCGCTTCCCGTACTAACTATCGACACACCGTGCAAGTCTTTATAGTAGTAGTGGATTCGAAAGTTAGCCTTCCGTACGATTGACTCACACCAGTATCTTTCTTCGACAGGACCGTAACCATTACGGCGCATTGGAAATTTATTTTTTCTCCTCATAATTCTTTCTCTGCGGTTACGATTGAACACGCATTTGATTGTTTTTTTTTTGTTTTTACCCGTCAATTATAAAAATTGTAAAATAGTTCGAAGAACGCACCGCGCATGTATGTAGATGCGTGTCGATGCGAGCAATAAGTGTAGTTGTAGCTGAACAAATGTTAACACATAATATTTTATATTGAATATGAAATATAAGAAAGAGAATATTGTGAAATCAATAAACGCAAGTTATTGGATGCGGTAAAAAGAAATGAAAAACTTACCGTCTCCACCATGTCGAATTCTCCTCCGTGTGTACTATAGCTCGTTTCTCGCCGCTGGTGGCTCCACACTTTTTGACGGCTCTCGTTCTCACGCGCGAGGATCGATCTCTCAGCGCTCTCGATCACGAGAGGAGAGATCGACTCGATTTGTTTTTTTTTTTTTTTTTTTTCCGCGCGATCGTCAAATTGTTGCACGATGACGACGACGATGGAAAATCCTCAGCGGATCCTCCACGTCTCCTCTTCGTGTTTTCGTCGAGAATTTTTATATCCACGATTATTCTTTTTTTCCGTTCTTGTCAACCGCGTGTGCGTGCCTCCTCTCTCGCGGATTCTTCGCGGGTTTCTCGCGACTCCTCGCGAACCTCGTGTACCACGTACGACCGACCGACTGCCGGCGCGCACCGATCGTGTGGCGGGAGTCAGTGCTCGCGTTCGAATCCAAACGGATTCGACCGAAACCGGCCGGGAATCACCGAAGCCGCGATCGACCTACTAATTCGCGCGTGCGCGATCTTCGCTGGCGCGTCGCTCGCTTTGCGTTGCTTCGCCTTCGCGCACTCGCTCGCCAGTCTCCTCGACACGGCGAACTGCGGCGGAACATGTGCGTCGCTATTTCGCGCCCAGCGACTTCCGCATTTTACCACACACACGTATCTCGTGTGACTGATTAGCGTCAAAACGTTACACACGACATTGAGAGATTTGCTCATTTTCTAATATTCGAAATTGACGTATTTACCTTATCAAGGAATTAGTCGAGACTTAATAGAGAGAACTCTCGTACATATAGTTTGTCGAATAACGAAAAGCGATAACGCGCGCTTCGATTTTTGAAACCGTTGTATATGCAAAAACAAACAATACACAATGTATACGTAGTTATGTAACTGACAATGAGAGATCGATACGCGCAACGTTTCTTTACTTTTCAATTTATATTCCGAATGATTGATCAGTTTTATTCGTAGCGGATACGTTTTAATGTAATGAGACAGGTAATATGTATATTGATCGGCGTAATAAGAATAAATTATAAGTTAATTATAGTACAACAATTATTAATGATAGAAATACATTTTTGTTCTTTTAATCGATACATGTTTATACATAGTACTCTTATACATGTTTCCATTATATAATTATCACCAATATTTATCGCCGTATAAATGTTAGACCATTGTGTACGCTAAGCTACATAGGCGTTCATAGAGTTATAGCTCAGATTCTGATCTCCTATCCTATCGGAGGACATTGTGTTTGAAAGTAATAGCGCTACGTATGTTGGCGCTATAGACAGGATGCAGTTAAGAGTGCGTGACGCACTTGCTTCAACCTTTAACTTAAATAAGAGCATTGTGCTTTAACTCTGACATATAAATATGCGTAATCTAACATGTCCACTCGCGTTGTATTATATTATTGCTAAAATCACAGAGAAAAAACTGAAACAATCAATATTTTAAACGCAACACCCAACGTGAAGTGAATTTGTGCGTTTTTTTTTTTTTTTTTTCCTAACGCTTCTTTGACAATTGTATGACTTTTATTTTTTTATTGTTTGCGTTTTTTATATATATATATATATATGACTTAATTATAAAATAGAAATCACACAATTTTGTGTAATATTCAAATCTCGTTGGTTCATCAAAACGTCTATTTAAAATTTGCTTGAATAAAAAAATTTACATGTACACACACCAATAACTGCGTACACGCGAGGCTCTACTTGCCGATGTTGTTAATTTCATTTTGTTTTTTCTATTATATTATACATTCTCGATTACGTGATGTTAGGTTCTTTATCGGACCATGCCACGTACACACAATATATGAGAGGCGACAACACACATCTCCCCCGGCTTGTTCGCGCGCCAGCCTTGATACGACAGTAAATACACAACTCGCATGTGCGTAACGTGTGCCTCAGAGAGTATGTATGAGCTTTGCTTGAAATTAGACTCCTTGTCTCTCTGTAGTCGGTGTGATTCGCGCGAGAGCACGCAAGCATTCGCGTGGGCGATTAGATCCGCGCGCGACACGCTTTATCTGGAGAAAAATCGGCACAATAGCCCTTTGTATGCCTGTCCGAGACTGTCGGTTTGGCGATGACGTCGCGTCGCACATATCGTTTCGAAACGAATTCCAGGACAGTCCTTTTCCGGATCTGCGCGGTGCGAATTGCATAAGCGCACAGTTTTTTTTTTTTTTTTTTTTTCGGCGAACATTTCGAAGAAACGATCTATTTTCGATTGAGTTTATTTCGCAATTGACACATGTTATACGAACAACGCGGTTAATAAATGTGTTTTAAGAAAAGTGTTTTATGGTCAATTGTAAGTAATATATCTGTGCTAAGAAACGTAGCGTGTTTCGTAACGCGTCTTCTTGCATGCCTCTTTACCGAGAAAGATGATGATTTAGTTGTGCCGTCGCTACACAAACATGTAGGTGTACATTTACATGTGTGTGTGTGTGTGTGAGTATCTATATTTTTAATTGCGTTTTCTATCACATTCTTGTTTTTATATAATACTTCCACTCCTGGTGCGTATTCAGTGCACAAATAAATCATAATTCACTACAATTATTGGCGGAGAAGAAAATTTCTCCACATTTAACGAAGTTGTTTTTTTTCAACAAAAAAATTCTCACAAAAATCTTTCAAGTATGTAGAACGCAAACCACTTTCCACGCGCGCATAAAATATATTTAAGTTTTTTCTTTTTTTTTTGGTCTCAAATGAGAGTCGATTACGAGATCGATATTAACCGCAAATAATGCACAGGTGTTCGTTATCGATCAGCTTTGCTACTTCGGCGAATGCTTTTTTCACGCGATCACGTGGTTAAATCGATCTTTTTTTTCCTCGTTGCGAAAGTTTACGTCCGGTTAAGAATGTAAACGCACTCGCGAAAAATCGCGTCTTGTTTTGTTAGATATATCGTTTTGTTCGTTTATCAATTTTCTCCTTTCGTTCAGACGTGTATAATTCGTGCACCATATATTAATCGCTCCGTATTTTATCCAACTCAGTAGCGAGATGAAACACGGTATATAGCGTTTGCATTTGCGTCATCACGTCATGACGGAACTCGACGGAGAAAGCGTTTTCGACGAAGAGAGTCTTGCCGAAAAGAGAGAAAGAGAGAGACAGAGAGAATTTGCGCATTCTCAACATCATGGTAAAAGATCGTGTGGGAAAATCGCGAAGAGGGCGGCAGAAACAAAAATATAAGATCTCGCTTAGACGTATGTCTGTGACGTCTGTTGAATCGATGTTTGCCCATGTTGTTCAACTGCGAAAAAGAGAGAGAGAGAGAGAGAGAGAGAGAAAGAAGTGAGAAAAAAGAGAGCAGGATTTACGTCGGAAGGAAAAGAAACAAGACTGTGAAAGTGCAATGGCACTTTTTACGTCCCTCTTGCGCTCTGTGAGAGCCGACTCTGATGCGCGTCTCGGTGCAGCGATTTTAAATTTCTATCAAATTTATCGCAGAAATTTTTTTGTACAAGATTCTCTTTGATATTCAACTATTAGAGAAGTAAAAACCAATAAGAGTCAAGCGCTCTTGATGTGCGCGTGAAAAATATAATTTTTTATCGCAGAAAGTTCATTTTATACAACTATAGCGATACGCGACTTAATTAACTTAGGTGATCATCGGGGTCTCATACGCGTATAAGGATGTTTTCAAACTTTTTTCGCACATTTTTCCCGTCCGATCCGGCGGAAGAAAATCATTATATATATCGCTGATAAAACATTATCTTTCGCCAATCGGGATAATAATTGTCCACTCGTGTAGCCGAGTCGGTTCCGAAGATATCCCATTGTTCGAAGGATCCTGGCTTGAGATACCAGATATTTTTCATCGTCCCGTATCTTCGTAACGTTCGCGTATTGTGACCACCCTGTTGTATCTCGCATGAGGACTTTGGAGCATACTTAGGCTCAGTACACACTGAAAATCGGTATTTCGCTTCTTATTGATCGCTTATTGCGTGTCGAACGATTTTTCGCGGCGTCAGCATCTAGAGATCCTTGTTTCGAGAATTTCGAGTCTTATTTATTATATAAAAAACAACCTATACTTTTAGCAAGTTTTTTTTTGCCAAAGTCTAACACGTAAAAATTACGTTCAGCATCTAACACAGCAAGAACAAACGTAATTACGATCGTGGCAATCATGCCAGACTATTATCTATCGCGCGATGTATACGATGCAATTCTCGCAAAGGTTACAACACGCCATCACGGCTCGTATCATAACCTTTGCAAGGCACTCTGTCGCAATGTTTTACATTTTACAATACGCGCGTACGCTGCCGCAATCGTGCGCATGCTTAACGCTTTTTATCGCGCGAATTAATGGCGCGCGGCGCTTTTTAAAAAATTTCGCTGATTTATGGAACTGACGCTGCATGCTGTACGATTGTTCTTGGTACAACAAATGATTTTTTTCTTCTCATTCAGAGGAGGTTTTTTTTTTTTTTATCAGCGCAAATGATTAAAAGACAGATTGCGGTGAGAGAATATAGAAAACCTGAAAATAAATAAATTGTTAGTGCAAAAAACCCAATTGCAATTTTGCTAATTTCAATTATTTCCTCGATACGCGGTCGTCGTTGTGAGATGATCTTTACGCGACCGGTACTTATTGAGAAGCAGCCGTGATACAGGATAGAAGAAGAGCGAAGCGAACATAGTTGGCGAAGAGAGGAAAGATGAGAGGGCGGGCGGGCGCCCACCTCTTCTTCAGGGTGCTCTTACCGTGCGTAAATATAGGGCATACCACGTAGCGAGTGTATCGCGAAGGGTGACCCCGATGACCTAAGTGGTACCCGAAGGCAACCAGGCTCGATGAAGAGGACGAGCGCGCGAAAGGAGTGAGAGAAGGGAATGAAGGGAGGTCTGGGGGAGGCCGATGCGAGGGAGGAACGAATCGTCCAGCCGGCTCCGAATAGAAAAAAAGACGGGTTCGCCAAAGAAGAAGAGAAGACGTGAAGAACAGCGAGAGAACGAGAGAGAAAGAGGAGGGGGAGAGAGCGGTGGTACGCTAAAGAGACGTACGTTCCCACACGAACCCCCCAAGATGCGTCCTGCCATGATCTGGACCCCCGATGCCCAGAAGCTGATAAAAACAGCTACAAAACTGCCTACCGGTGTTTTCTGCCTTTTGCTCCTGCATTACTCTCCCTTTCTCTCTTTCTCTCTCTCTTTCTTTCGTACCGTCTCTCTTCGACACCTTCTGTTTGAAGTCTCTTGTACTCTTCGTCATATATTTTAATTTAGTCACAAGAGATAAAAGCTATATATATATAGATATTAGAAAAAAAATCCACTAATAATTATTTGTAAATTGTAACAACGAGATAATTTTGCGCAAACACATTTTCTTTTCAATGAAAAAACAATCTACGTTTCTTATCAAAGAAAAAGTGTCAGTTGCATACGCAATTCAAATTATATAAGTGACACATACACACACACACACACACACATACGCACGTACGGAATGTGCCTTTAATCTTTCTAAATTTATCCCCATGCGCATATCTCACATTGTCGTGATTGTCGAGTTTACAATTGCAACACAGGTTTAGCGTGGGAATCGCAACAATGAAGATTATATTAAACCGGCGCAATTCCATGTCGGACGCGATCATCGCAATGGTGGCGTGAGTCACACATGTGGCGCGTTACTGGATCCTCTATGTGATGCGGAGTACATAAGTACGGGAAGAAATACGCAGTCGCGAGAATATATACAACATGTGTGAAAAATTACCGTTAATAGAGGGATTATTATTAGGAAGATTACAAGTCACTACAAGTGCGATGTTTACATGTGCGAATCAATCAGCCTTGGTAAGTAACGCGTGAAATGGCGCACGAAAGCGGTACAGACTTTTTAACAGATCAAGACTCATTAGATAATTTTGCGTAACTCGTTTCATTTCTGAATATTTCTTTTATTTTATTATATTTCGGGATTAATTGGTTCTATATATTATATGTAATTATTTATAATATACATTATTATTATTATTATTTATTATTATTATTATACGTAGTCATATAATGCACACAAACATACAAAAATAAAGCGAGTTTTTACATAAATTATTTAATGACTTTTGCTCTGGTAAACGGTGAACACATACATTGAGAAAAATACATTGCACACGCGGGGATACATAACGGAAGTGACTAATACGTTTTTTTCTTTTTTTAAATTTACCACCACTGCGTCATACGCTACTTATGACGCTGATTTCTCTCTTACAGGCAACGAAATTGCTTCGATTATTAGCAAATCAATAAATCTGGTTTTACGCAAACTGCTTTTGATAATTGGACAAAGAATTGAAATAGAAGAAAAACAGAGACACAAGAAAAAATATCGGGTTTGCTTCATACATCTCGGCAGAGAAACGGACGGAAGTTTTACAACTGCGCGAGACGCGAGTTAAAGTTGCAAAAGCTCACATACGGGTTTGGCTATGCGGGTGATGTGCTTTCAACGTACGCTTGTCTTTTGTGCGCCATCACGCACAGGTGTCGTGCAGTAAGCGCAAAATAGGTTTCGAAATATGTCAGATGTTTTTGTCATCACATTCCGAGACGAGACAATTTCTCGTCGAGATTTAATAATGAACTTGTCTCGACTATTGCTAATTAATTTTGATGAGTTTTTTCTCAACGCGTAAACAAAAATCCCGCGATACTGGATTTCTGTGAACGTGAATCAGAAATGTTTTTATACTTTTGTAAATATAAAAACTTTTCGCGACAAACTTCACGTGCGTTCTTTCCCTTTTTATGTTCAGGTGAAGATAAGAAGGGAAAGAACGAACGCGGTGAGGATTCATGCTCGTGCAAAAAAGAATCCACAGTTTTAAGTGGATTTTTTTTTTTATAAATTACTATAAATATAAACAAAATAAGTTAAATAGCGTGTCCGAGATGGATTACCGGCAGGTTGGTCAGATTTAGTTACAGGTTGACAGTTATATCAAGAGTTACTTATTTATTTAATTACTTACTTTGTTAATTACTTATTTATTTAATTTTATCATTTAGGCGAGTCATTATTTATCCGTCTGATAATGTGGACACATAATTCAAAACTATTTAAGTATTACACAATTATAGAAGTTTATTTTTAACACTAGTTGCTACACACTTAGACCATCTATCGAGCAACACTTGTGATTTTTGTTTAGAAAAGGATTTCTATAATAAAGAGAGAGAGAGAGAGAGAGAAAGAGAATACAACGGCAAATTGTGTGTAAATACACACAATTTCTACACAGTTTTCAAATCGAAAGTTTCACGCGCTCGCATAATACATGTATAATTCACGAGTTAATGAATGTTTTTTTTTTTTTTTTGCGGATGTGATATATTTGATTTATTTATTTCACTAATCCCATTTTCTTCGCTTCTACTTCGTAAATCAACAGCCTCCACATTTTGACTACAAACACTTCCGCTTCTTCGTCAAGTACCTAAAACACAGAAATAAGACACGTATGAAATCTGTGTATAAAACAACGATTATATTTGAGATATTTGATATTTACAACATATGCATTTGAGATATTTGACATTTACCATCTGAACATCGTCGAGTATTCCCTGAGGAGAACTACCCGCCATTACTTTGCTACAGATAAAATCCACTAGGGTAGGTTCCGGCTCACCAATGTATTCGATGATCTTTTTGTTAATCCAAGGTCTTATCCTCTTCTCCATTAATGTCTAAAGTAACAAAACATGCATAAAACTCAAATCATATTGACAAATAACAGAATTTTATCAATATAATTTTGCACAATATTAAGATAAGATTAGATTACTTCTTTTACGTTAGAGACAAAATTAACTGAATCAATTTATTTATAAATTATATTGACGGAAGACGAAAATTTTGTGAATTTGTATATGTATATTTAAAAACGCGCGCGCGTAAATCTCTCACTTACGTTATCGATGATTGCCCAATCGAGTTGGTAACCGAACAATGCGTTCTTATCAGTAGGTATCTTGTCTATGAGAGATTTTATGTGTTTTCGCTTTTCTTCTTGGCTCTTTGTACTTTCTTCTTTTCCCGTCTTCGCCGGTTCTTCAGCTTTCTTTTTCTTTTCATCACCGTAATCTGCAAGATAAAATGTTACAACATGTATTCTACCTTCCCTCGTTCGATGTGTAGTCAAAAACTTGAAATACTTACCTAAAGGTACAAGTTTACGTTTTTTCGCGTTATTAGCCGCGTCGTCATCATCATCGTTATTGAAAACATCTTTAACATCGATACGACCTTTTTTTCGTGTTTGATTCGTTTGTTGCAAATTTGTATTAACAGTACTAGGACTGACGGGAGTTTTACCGCCTACATTGTGATCGCTAGGACGATTTCCCGCATTTCCCATAGCAAATGGAACAAAATTACCTACAAGAAAAAACGATTGATTAAATAATTAATGATTAAATAATTAAATATAAAATGATTAAATAATTAATCAAATCAAACTTACGTGTATATAATACAAATCTAATTCCTTAATTTTGAATCAAGATACTTACTACCGCTCGTCTTTTCTGGTTCACTGACGAGAGACATACGCGAATCTTCGTCCAGTGAGGGTGGAATGGATTGAGCAGGAGTCGCAACCGATAGATGCGGCGATGGTCGTACGTCTTTTATGCTCTCTTCATCCACCTCCATAAGACCCTCGTGATTTTCTTCGCCGTCGCGATGATGATTTTGATGATGTCTATGATGCCGACGATGATGATGATGATGTCGCGGCGGCGTTCTGGATGGTGTTTCCGGCTGGGAAGCGTCATCAAATTGCACGCCATCATCGCTATCGCTTTCTATTGGCTCGGTTTCTATTGGCGGCATCACTTCCTTCTCTTTTTTCGTTGCCTTGTCATCTTCTTCGTCAATTATAGTAATTACAGGTTTAGGCTTGTACTGTTCCTCTCTCTCAGCTTTTAACTAAACAAACAAAATAGAAATAAATTTATATGACTGAAAAAAAATAGAAGATTCGTTTATTTGTAATTAAACAATTCAGATTTCTTAATATTTTTACTCAACTTACTCGTTCAAATTCTGCAGCAGGATCCGGATTGGACGTATCTGCATATAGTTTGTCGCGTAGACGTTGGAGTTCTTGACGTTCGGCACAACGATCCCGCGAATCCGCCTCTGCTTCAAGAGCTCGTTCCTCGAGCCGACGAGATAATTCTTTTCCTTTGTAATACTTGGCGTCATCACGATCGTCATCATAATCTTCGAGGAATTCTTTTAGACGCTTTGCCTCCCTCTCTCTCGCTTCTCGTTTTGCACGACGCTTCTCGGCTTCCTTCTCATATTCCTTCTGTTTGCGTCGTTCACGCGTCTCCCACGCTCTTAGACGCTCCTGATATGCCGCCTCTTTTTCTCTGGCTCGTCTCTCATTTTTCTTTCTCTCTTTCGCCTCTTCCTCCTCCTCTCTTTCACGCATAATTTCTCTCTCGGATTTCCTCACTTCTTCTCGCTCCCGTTCTCTTTCCCGTTCTCGATCTCTCTCCTTTTCTCTGTCTCGTTCACGTTCCCGTTCGCGTTCTCTCTCGCGATCCCGATCTCGTTCCCGTTCCCGTTCTCGATCTCTCTCACGATCTCTGTCTCGATCCCGGTCACTCCTCGTTCGATCCCTGTCACGTTCTTTAGATCTGAGAAGTTCAAACTTGTAAAATAGTTGCATGAAGAAAGAAGCTTTGTTCTCTGTTAAAATTTGATAACAAAAGAAAAGATATTCATGCCTCAATGAGAAAGATAGTGAGAGAGAGAGAGAGAGATAGAAGATATTCATGCCTCAGTGAGAGAGGTAGGAGGGAGAAAAAAAGAAAATTGAAAGTAAAAATGTGCTGACCATAGGATTCACATTAATCTCTACTGTATTTAAATTACATTTAAATTACAATCCGCATGTTACGTCGTGATAGTATACGTATGTTTTAGAAATTCTTTTATCAATATTATGTACTTTTACTTATTGATACAATATATTAATGCACATAAATGTCTCACCTAGATCTAGATCGACGTTTGTCTCTTCTACTGCTGCCAGTACTTCCACTACGACCTTTATGAGATGTAGGACTACCCGAATCTCCATCTTGATCATCCTTCGAGACATCGTCATCACGTTTATCACGTCGCTCTTTCTCTCGTTTCTCGCGCTCCTCTTTTTCAACAGCTTCCTTCTTTCGTTTCACTTGGGCCTTCTCCTCCTCTTGTTTCTACAAAACACAAGAAGGCGAGCACAGGTGAGACAATAAAGTTGAAATAAGCGTGTCGGTTTGTCATATTGATGAAATCAAAGTACTAGCAATCGTATCCTTCTTAGATGCGACAAAAAAAAAAAAACAAAAAAAAAATGAAAAACTAAAATAAAAGATTTACTACTTGTTGGCAAGTAGCGTCACACAACAAATAATAAGTCTTGTTATAAACTCAGTTGTAAAAATGCATATGTTTTGCTATAGACGCAACTTTGTTCAAATTAAATCTTAATCACAACTCATCAAATAAATTTTGTCAAAATATTTGCGAAGACGTGTTAAACAACTGTGTCTCTATTCTCAAGAATATTGTCGCGCGCAGATATTTTGTTGAAACAAACATACGTATACACGAGCAGAAAAAAAAAAAAAAAGATGTCGCGCTACATAGCTATGTTATAAATTTATTTGTAAAGAACGATTACTAGTTGTGTTATAAGCCTTAATCAAAGTCTGACATGTAAATGTAGAGAGATGTTCATTTCAATATGGTATACTCACTCCACTGGAGTATTCTCGATCGGCAGCATCTTACGCGAAATCTCGTTTACATATCAATTACCTAAGTGCAGGTACAAATATTTGGATACAAGGTATAAAAGTTAACTTAGACTCTAGAGTTTACATTTAAGTACCTTAACACTAAACAGATGCATCGCAGAGGCCACCCAATGTACTTACAACATTGCAAATGTGCCTGTAAAATCGATAGTGTCTAAGTCTATTTATGATATAAAATCTAAGTGCTTGAAAGGGGATTTGAGATTATTTAGACAATTTTGATTCACGATTTGATACTCTATAATTATTAGAAAGTATTATACCAATCGCAGGTGCAGTCACCATGAAGAAGAGTATCCCACCAAACATCTTTTCACATTTTCCAAGAAACTGTCGTATTGTCTGACAACATATGTTTTCCTCTGGTTACACGCGCTATTGGTGGCCGATGCAGCAAACTGTTGAATATCAAATGCACAATAGTTTGCCCACCGTTACTTTCCGTGTTATGAACGCAATGTCTTAGAAATAAATTAGTATGGTTGATCTTTACTCGTTATACTAGCAATAGGTTACTGTTTGGAAAATTAATTAATTCTGATGCTACTTTATATTGCAGGATTACGAAGATACATATGTATATCTATATATTTAGTTTATAAAAGTAAAATTATGTGTATGTGTGTATATAAAGAAAGTAGAAACCATCTACTAATAAAATGCTATTATATAATATATAATATTGCAAAATTATATATTATTGTTACACACGCACACACAACAAAGACTTTTTTTTGATAAATGTATATAATTGTTAGGAGAGCAAAGAGTATTTATATGTACCCACCGCTGCAAGTTTTACGTTATTTGTTCTTTTATCGTTTGTTAAATTTTATATATATATATATATATTTTTTTTTTATCATTAGTAATTCTATTACAATTTTATTTTTTCACAATTATTTATTATAGTTTTGTGAAACATATAAAATATCTTATCCATACAGTAACCCATGGTTTTAAGTTTTAACAAGGGCAGAATAACTCAGTGCATAAAAGTAGATGCACATTGTGAGGAGAAAGTAGACTGTCGAAAACGTGGTCAAAAAAGGTATATCTCTCAGATGGGTAGTTCACTAGCAAAAAAAAACTACAAGAACCGAATGCTTGTGTTGGCTCATGGTTGTGGAGTTTACTCACGGTGTGAAGTTGACTTGGTCAGTCAGTGTGGTGGTACCAGAGAATGGAGGAGCGCGCACCTAGGTACTACATGTCTGATCGAGACGCTGACAGAAGCTGTTTACACAAAATAAAGACAACAACTGAACAGTCGCCATTGATGATGGGCAAAATCAGTTTTCATTGTGTGTAGCGTACAGAGAAAATCTTTCGGTCCTATCAGTCTATCCAAAGATGTATAGAACAAAGAGTGTCAGCGTCAAAATATATTTTGCTCAAAATACGGTAACACTTTCTAAATCCTAAATTGCGCGTGAAAATAATCTGAACAACCCCGCTTACCTACATTTGCAATATGCGAATACTAGACTGCTAGACAACTCTTTTGTTTTTACAATAATTACATAATTATTATAAAAACAAAATATAGTTGCATAATGTATATAAAAAAAAAACAAATTTATTTAATTATATTTTATGTATAATACATTACAATAAATCTTTGACATTAAATATTATTGCTAGCAGTTTAGCATACCATATATGCAGAAGTAGATAAAATTAACTGATTAGTTATTACAAATGAATTGTAATCACATATCCATCTCTATAAACATAAAAAAATATTACAGTTGCAATGTTGCACAGATCTGTATTTGCAATAAATTCAACTGGAATATTAATAGAGATGAAATGATCAATTACATGTCGCCAGCTTGTCGCGGAGAGCTAAGAGAGTCTTCTTAACATTATTGCATATTTCGTTTTTGTTTTGGCTTTTTTTTCATGTTTGGTTTTTTTTTTTGGATTATACTCTGACTTACCGACGAGGCTGCAGCTGCCTGCGAAAATACGAGGGATGTGCTGTGATTGACTCCCTTCAGAGCCAATGAATGAGTGAAAGAGTGGTCCCCCACACACACAGCATTCCTAGGCGTGTGCGTTTGCTGTGTGCGACGCACGCTGCCTGTTATTATAATTATAGCAACGAATCACCGCTCCAATTGTTTAGAGCTAATAGAGCACACGCATTTTATCTCACAAAATACTTAAAAAATTACGTGTCTTTTAAAATACTCGTGTAATCTATATATCTCTACCGTATCCTCTTATAAATCCAGTTACATTCTTTTACACATTAAGTGTACACAGAGAGAAATAGTCTAGTTACCAGCATCTGCGATAAGATATATATGCGATTGGACACTTGTTATTTTTTCACATTACACATACTTTCCCAAAACAACTTGTTAGTTTGTGACCTCATGTTATCACTTAGATTGTTTAAGATTTTTTTTACAAAGTATATTCCTGTGTCCGGTCGCAGCATCTGTATAAAATAAGTGCTAACGGCAATGTACATCGATAAACATTAAAGATGTTCTTTTCGTATATAGCACGAGATTTACATTGTTGTTTTGTTGCTGAATGTACTTTTGCCTTCATCAAAATCATCAAGATATGATGTAGACAAAAATTGTTTTTTGTATATTTATACATATACATATATATATATGTATATATATATAACATCTCCAAATTGTATAAAAATTTAGCATAAAACAATCTTATATTTGATATTTCTCTCTCTCTCTCTTTCTCCTCTCTTTTAATGTGATCATTATACTTATACATATATTAATGTATAATCAATTTATGTAGGACCCGAATTAAAAAAAATAAATTGATAAATGTATATAGAAAATAAATGTTAAAAATAACTAACACATTAATGTAGAGTATTACAAAACTGTATCCGATATATACATTTTTTCTGAAAGTAAAGAAACTATTCTGCACATCTTTAGATCAAGTTGACAAGAAAGATAAAATAGATTAAAAAAATAAAGGACTAAGATGATATTAATTTTCAGAAAAATTACTATGTGTGTGTGTGTGTATGCGTACACGCATGCACGTATAAAATACGTATAAGCGCATTAATACATATACTATCTCATCTTGTTGAATTTTGAGTACACTATCTTATTCTGCTGAATAGTCATTATTTTGCAGTATAAGAGTGAAGACAAAATTATATATCATAATAAAAAGATGTTTTTTTTTAATAATTTCTAGTCCAGATTATATTATAAATATAAATATATAAATTATATTAAATTTATATGATAGATATAAGATATGAAATATTTTTAGTATGTTCCTTTTTAAGAAAATAAAATTTGTCTATTGTGTATTTTTATGTAATCAACGTTTAATAACTAATAAAAAAAAGCAAAGTCAAAAAAGAAAAAGGAGTATATTTGTATAGAAATATTAATAATAATAATAATAATAATAATTACCTTCATGACTTCCCTGAATTTGCCAATTTCTCGAGTAATCAAGTCTCTTTTACTTTCTTCTATCTCCGCATCATCCAGATTTAAGGATTTAGCTACCATTTTGGTCTGATGTTCTTCTGTAAGGAAAATAAATTAGAAATAATAATAACACTTTTATGCACGTGTGTTTAAACAAAATTTTTTAAGTACTTACCTGGAGCTACCTGTGCCATTTCCAAATCCGCAGCGTGTTCAGCTATGATCTGATTGATACGAGTAAGCGCATCTGCATCAACCACTCTCATGCCTTCGTCCATATAATCTTCGTTCTCTTCACCATCTGCTCCTTCACCAGATATCTCGTCTTGTAAAGGCGATTGACCACCTTTGAGTTTCTTTCTTCGCTCAGCTATTAAAGAAGTAATTATTTTAATAAAACCTCACCTCTCTTCTAACTTAGTTTTCATCTCAAAAGCTTACCTTTAAATTGATCCAGAGCTACTTTAGCTTTAGCATCCACTTTGACAACGAGTTTTTTAGTGCCTATTTCCATATCATGAAGTAATCTCACAGCTCTGAGACCCGCGTCAGGGCCAGCAAATTCACAAAAGCCAAACGCTTGCACTCTCTTCCAAGAAAGCACATGTCCACATGCGCTCAAAATATGTCTCATCATTACATCAGGTGCCCTGTCCATTATGTTACCAATAAATACTGTGACAGGCGGACCAGATTCCCTCTCACGTCTTCGATTGTTATCGTGACGATTCTGATTGCGTGAATAACGGACGGCAGGCGCTGATGTCTGCATCGCAGATACGGGTGTTGGTATCATCTATGTTTTATAAATGGTAGGATTCTTAATTATGCATATGTCTACTCATGCACTCTGCTTTTCCCCTCCCTTTCTAATAGCATGATTAATTTATTCTTATTTTAGCTATCTAAGCATTCCACCTTATTAAAACACATCACATGCATTAAACAAAATTAAAAAAAAAGAATATAACTAATTAATATATCTTTTCTCTTTTACTTTACAGATAATTATTTTAAACATTTGCATACACATACTTTGTGTGAATATATGTTTAAGATATATGTTAACATTATACATATGTTTCTTCATTATAAATAATTATTTTTTAAATCTTTTTTATTGAAACATTAAATTTCCCAGAGCTATAATTAAAATAAAAGTATTACTACTATATAAAACTGGTTTTTAATTAAAGAGAAGAAAATATAATACACACACAAAACAAAAGTACACACACATTTTAAAGATAATATAGCAATATGAAAAAAACACCTATCATGCTTTAATCAATTAAATATACTAACATGTGCCATAGGCATCACTCCACCTATCATCGGAGGTGGTGCGCTAACCATGTATGGCATTGGTGGCATTCCTGGAATACCCATGGGTGGTTGACCAGGATAAGACATGGTTGTGATTAATTGATACTATTGCAGTAAATCCTGAAACATGGTTTGAAAGAAAAATGTTATAAAATGTTTTAAATACAAACTAAACTTTATATTCAACAAAGAGAAAAAATGTACATGTGCACATATCTTTAACAAACAAAAAAATCTTTGTATATACTTTTATATATTTGTATGTACTTTGTTTCTCTCTTCTTCTCTTTTTTTCACACACATAATACAAATTATATACTAATTTATTGATATTACATAAAAAAAAAACAAAACAAATTTGCGAATAGTAGAATAGACGAAAAATTGCACAAACAATTTTGCATGTGCCGCATACAAGAACAATAAAAAAAAAACTCAATATCTTTTTTAGTTTTTATAGTAACCTTTAAGAGTTACTTTGAAACGCGTAAATACATACATAACATTGTCACAAAAATGGAACAAGCTTATGTGAAATATTTGCCGTTGAAAGAAATCACAATATATATAACTGTGATTATTCTCGCGTCATACCAAGATTTACGAACATTCGACGTCAATGCGGACAGACTTTTAACCACTAAACGCGAGAGCGTAGGACAATATCGTCAAGTATTATACTCACACAACTCAAACTACCCACTTGTGAGTTACCGTACTAGAAATTTACATGTCATTTCGATAAAATTATCTGATTAAGCAGAAATCCCTCACAAGTTGAATTTTACAGGTATTATGTACTTTAATAGTTTTCAGCACAAAAATTATGATATCACAGAATGCCATAGATAGGATACCATTATGTACTTCAACACAACATGGTAGCTCACTACTCATAAAGCCAGCGGCGCACGATGCTTTTTTGCTTGCTGGATCGCTTGCGTGCTCCTGTGCTGGCTACACACGCTTCGGACTGCTTTGCTGAAGTTTCGTGATAAATCACGGATACTATTTTTCTTGCACGGTCATATACCGGTTTATTACGAGAGCCAATCAGAACAAAACTTTTTAGATCACGTGATACTCTAAGGCTGCGTCCTGATTGGCTCCTGTCAGTAAATCAGTACAGAAGCATGCAAGCGATCTAGCAAGCAAAAAAGCATCGTACGTCTCTGGCTTCATTTTTCATCAAGCCCGTTCTACATTGGGTGCGTTCAGACAACTCAACGGTTGAGAGATCATCACTTATGATAGGACTATTCTTCAAAATCTGATTGGGTTCCAAAAGTATGATCCAATCAGAAGTGATTATCTCTTAACCGTTGTGCAACTGTTGAGTTGTCTGAACGCACCCAATGGGTGCGTTTTTTGCGTCCGTATGCGCTCGTGAAAGAGCGCAGACATATTATAGCTTAGTATTATTTCCCTGCACACTGGCTGCACTAGTTCACAGTCTATCTTTTTCCTTCTAATATGAATAAAAAAAAGATAGACTGTGAACTAGTGCAGCCAGTGCAGGAAAAAAACAAACATTATGTTGATGTATGACGGCGATTCGTCCAAATTTTTCCAGGCGGAGATATTGCAACCAATGAGAAGCTTCAAGACCATAGATGCCAGATTGAGGACGTTTGCAGCATGCTGCAACAAGTGGAGAGGATACGCACACACGCGAGCAGCCACTCGTCGAATCGCTGAGAGCACACGTACACGGCTGTTCGCCTGTGTGCGTTTTGTCTGTGTATCCCTTCTACTTGCGGAGCATGCTGCAAGCGTCCCCGATCTGGCATCTATGCTCAAGACCGCCTTTTTCTATCATACTATCATACTTTCCGACTCGTAGACCTCGTAGTCATCTTTCTGTATAATTTCACTTTAACAAAGTTCACCGTTGTCTCTTCTAAAAAAACACAATAATTTCTATGGCTTCGTTAATGAGTATGCCCAATGAGATTATCTATATGATACTCGAAGATGAAAGACTTGGAATGCGTGATCTCATTAATTTTGCAAACACAAATAAGCGGTTCTTTCATCTAGTACGGAGTAGCGCTTCACTTTTGAGAAAGAAACGTTACAGAAGGTATGTTACTTATGTCTATTTTAAAGAATAATGTTTTTTACTTTAAATAATAGACTACCTCATTGATTTGCATGAAAATATAGTACTAATTAATGCAAAATAAAAAGTGTGAATAAAAAAGTAAAATGTGTTTTGCCATATGAAAAAAAAATTCAAGACGCATGTAGAAGGTCCTATAGGACCTTCTACAATAAGATATTACCCACATAGCATCGTTAGTAGCACAAACGTTTCTGCAACGGGTTTTCCAAAACTTTAGCAACGTTTCGTTAAGGCCTGTTCTACAATACGGTTGTAAGCCGTAAATCGTAAGAAATTGACCAATCACAGACCAATTACAGAAGAATAATCGATTGTGATTGGTCAATTTCTTACGACTTACAGCTTACGACTGTATTGTAGAACAGGTCTAAACGTTTCTAACAGCCAATTTTTTCACTTCTAGATAAGTTTTCGATAACTTTATCTAGAAGATATCTCCCAAAATTGGTTCTCCTTATTGGTTCTCAGAGGAATTCATAGACATATAAGAAATAGACTGCGCGTCCCGTATCTTTTCTGTGCAGAAAGAATGGTCAAACTTCGGACGAGGATAGATGCTTTCACCCGAGTCACTATCCTTGTTTAGTGACGCGGTGATTGGCGGACAAGAAAAGTAGTAGGAATGAGAAATAGCGTAGTGGGGCAATAGAGGAGCATCGAGCGATGAAGGGGCGACAGTAGGCGATTGACAGCATAGACATTCTATGGAGTTGTCTCCCGAGTGGGGAGTCCCCACTCCAGATGCTGAAAGACAGAGACAGAGACTCGGGTGAAAGCATCTGTCTCACTCCGAAGTTTGACTCACTTCCCCTCTCACACGCGCAGTCTATTTCTTATACGTCTATGGAGGAATTTATCCAGAGGATAGCTATCGAGAGGTATGAAGAAATCGGCCGTAAAACGTCGTAGTAACGTAGCGGAAACGTTGAAATGTCCGCTTTTTAAGTTTCGGTCCAATTTCGTTGAAACGTATAAGAAACGTTGCCCGATAAGTTGCAAAGTTGTTAATGTTTAAATTTTTATAAACATTGTAAAATACAATTAATCAACCATGCAGGGTTTGCCTGCTTTAACCATTCTCTAGGAAGGAGTGATTACTTACACAAGTGATTAACAACTTTGCAACTTATCGGGCAACGTTTTTTATACGTTTCAACGAAATCGGACCGAAACTTAAAAAGCGGACATTTCGACGTTTCCGCTACGTTGCTACGACGTTTAAAGAGCCGTCTACAATGGAAAGTTGTAGGCCGTAACAGTAAGAAACTGACAAATCACAATCGATTATTCTTCTGTACTTTGCCTGTGATTGATCAATTTCTTACTATTACGGCCTACAACTCTTCATTGTAGACGGCTCTTAAAGGGTCGTCTACAATAGAGAGTTGTAGGCCGTAATAGTAAGAAATTGACCAATCACAGACAAAGTACAGAAGAATAATCGATTGTGATTTGTCAATTTCTTACTGTTACGGCCTACAACTCTCCATTGTAGACGGCTCTTAACGAAACGTTGCTAAGTTTTGAAAAACCCGTTGCAGAAACGTTTGTGCTACGATCAGTGTTCACAGTTTTGGCTTCCTTACAGCATGCTGAAGTGGTGGAAGGGATGCGCACAACAGCAGCGAATTCTAACTGCATAAACTCGCTACTGTTGTGCGCATCCCTTCCACCGCTTCAGCATGCTGTAAGGAAGCTAAAACTGTGAACACTGGCTACGATGCTATGTGGGCAAGCATCCGCTTCTAAGCGGGTCGTGAGGCCCGCCGATTAATTCATCCCTAATAGACAAATTGTGAAAATATTGCACAAAAATGGCATCATGAATAACGACGATCCTGCAATGATTGTACTAAGATGATTCGCCATAATGCAACAGTTTTGTCGAAATAAAATGTTGTAAATAATATTTGTCAAATATTGCGAAAAAGTCGTTATGCATTTCCATAAGTATATACATGAATTAAGTTGATTTTTTCATATGCGATTATATTTCTATATATTTTAAACATCACATAGCTGAAATTGTTTCTCAATTATTTTCTCAATTAATATTGTCTCAATTTCTTGTTGAAATTAATTTTGCAAATATACTGCTAAGATGATTCGCCATATCGTTATTCTTTTGCCAAGATAGTATTTGGAAAGTAATTTTGCAAACAACTAAAATGAGTATACCCGAAAACAAATATTTTATAAAAGATCAATGTTTTTACATCCATTTCTTAAAATATATTTGTATAATTGCAAATTACAATTTTAGTGCAAGATTTTGTCACATAATTTTGTAAATGTTTTCCTATTAGGGCAGTTCGGAGGGTGCCAAATCTAAATATCTGCAGTTCCTGTTATGGTCTTGGAAAAAATTGTCCATATCGACGCGACTTGAATTTACTCGAAGTTATCGATTCTTATTATTATATTAACATGACGGGTGGATGTGGTGGTTTTTGAATCAAGTTTGCGACAATGGCCGGATTAGGTTAGGTTAGGTTTTGTTTGGCCGACGACCATATATATAATACTCCTATATTGCTAGTCGCGTATCTTCGCAATGAGAGGCACGAGGCCCGAGAAAGGGAGACGCACAAAGTCCAAATATGGGCATAGATAGTCGAGCGTCCTTATGCGCAGGCGCGTCTACTAAGCGAGTGCGAGCGAGATAAAGCATTGGAAAGAACGCGAGAAAGAAATGCCTAAACGTGCTTGAATGTTCACCGCATGCGCACAAAGCAGCTGGAGAGAGAGAGGCTACTATATTGTCTGCACCGTAACATGTGGCTTCAGGTCGGCACCGTACTAGCAATATAGGAGTATTATATATATGCCGACGACCGGCTCGACCTCGACAACACACGATCCCGGCAATGTACAGGAGAATAAATGTTACACAATAATTATATAATACCGATTCTAAAGCTTTTATTGTAACAATGATCTTAAGGGCCGTCTACAATGGAGAGTTGTAGGCCGTAATAGTAAGAAATTGACCAATCACAGGCAAAGTACAGAAGAATAATCGATTGTGATTTGTCAGTTTCTTACTGTTACAGTCTAAAACTCTCCATTGTAGACGATCCTTTAAGGGTCGTCTTTATGCGGGCAATAACTGTTAACTTAAGAGCCGTCTACAATGGAGAGTTGTAGGCCGTAACAGTAAGAAATTGACAAATCACAATCGATTATTCTTCTATACTTTGTCTGTGATTGGTCAATTTCTTACTATTACGGCCTACAACTCTCCATTGTAGACGGCTCTTTATGCCGGAACCGGTAGAGTTTAACTATAGGATTTCAATGCTTCTGTTTATACAAAATTGCCGAATGCATATAAACAGAAGTATTGGAATCCTATAGTTAAACTCTACCGGTTTCCGGCATAAATTAACAGTGGTCTAGTTTCCATCGAAGCATTAATTCACACCAAATGCGACGTAGAATCAAATTCAAGTCGATGGAAACCTGTCAAATTGTGCTGATTTCACTTCCGCTTCGATCTATAAGTACTCTACTTCCAATGGAAACAGAGCACTAAATTTGATCAGTACCGGAGTGAAACCGAATTGAGGGTTTCGGTGGAAACTAGACCAGTTATTGCCCGCATAAACCAGGCCTTAAGAGCCGTCTACAATGGAGAGTTGTAGGCCGTAATAGTAAGAAATTGACCAATCACAGACGAAGTACAGAAGAATAATCGATTGTGATTTGTCAATTTCTTACTGTTACGGCCTACAACTCTCCATTGTAGACGACCCTTTAGCGGTTACAGCTATTATAAATATTAATATCTTAAGGGCCTTCTACAATTAGATATTAGTAATAAATCAGAAATCAGAAGCAAGAAATTGACCAATCACAGTCAAATCACAGAAGAATAATCGATTGTGATTAGTCAATTTCTTGCTTCTGACTTCTGATTTATTACTAATATCAGAGAGAAACCTGAGAGCGGCCATCCTATTGTAATTTTTTACGACGGTTTCAGCCGCTGGTTTTAGCCGTATTTCCACAAAAGTGGAACTCAAAGGCCNTTCTCTATGAAACTCAAGTCGCAGGTCTCGTGGAACTGATCAATCACGTTGGTCGATTGGCTGATTTGACTCTGCAATTGGTCAATTCCACGAGATCTGACACTTGCGTTTAATGTAGACCGGCCTTTGAGTTCCACTTTTGTGGAAATACGGCTAAAACCAGCGGCTGAAACCGTCGTAAAAAATTACATAAGGATGGCCGCTCTCAGGTTTCTCTCTGCTAATATCTTATTGTAGAAGGCCCTTTAGAATGGCGTATGGACCAACCTGAAACGGTTCGCTGAGCCACTTTCGTACCAAACCAATTTACAAAATTACGTCGAATTATTAAATTTTCACAAACATGGATCATATGAATGAAGTGAATTTATATGAATTAATTGGAGCAAAACCTACAGCTTCTGTGTCAGAGGTAACGTCTGTGTTTATAAATAGTTTTGTTAAAGAAATTTATTTTAACAAAGTTTTCCACATTTTAAGTACAGTACAATATATAATATACATTATTGTTTATGTTGTAGCTTAAAAGAGCTTTTCGAAAAAAAGCTTTAACATGCCATCCTGATAAGAATCCTGATAATCCAAAAGCTGCAGAAGCATTTCTTGAACTTTCAAAAGCTCTAGAAATTTTAACAGATGAGAAAGCTAGAGTAAGTACATTGATATTTCTTGAAAGCTCATTGATATTGGTATTATTAAATGTGTATCTTCTTATATAGACTTCCAGAAAGTCTCATAGGATAATCTAATTTATTAAAATATGTTGTCATATGTATAAAACAAGGCAGCTTACGACAAAGTTATTGCTGCCAAGAAGCAGGCAAAAGAACGAGTTAGACAATTTGATGCCAAGAGAAAGAAGTTAAAAGAAGATTTAGAAGCCCGTGAGGAAGCTTACAAAAGATCATTAGATCCTACATACAATACTAAATCAGATGAGGAACAATTAAAGGTATAGCCAACATATATATGCATATACAATTAATTATAAAATTATAAGAATCATTAACAATACATGATTTTCTTAGGCTGAGATAGAAAGATTAAAAAAGGAAGGATCCAGGCAAGTAGAAGAAGAGGTGGCTTTTGTAAAAAAACAAATTTGGGAGCAGCTTTATGGATTGTCAAAAAATTCAGCATCTAATGTAGGAGAATTTAGGATCAAAATCAGATGGAAGGTACAAGAAGATGATACAACAAATGGTGGCTACAATTATGATAACCTACACACAATGTTTTCAAAAGTAAGATCTTCAAGTTCTTAACATTACATATGTATGTTTTAAAGAGATTTATTTTTATTATTTTACTTTGAAGTATGGAGATGTAGCAGCTCTTGTAATATCATCTACAAAAAAAGGTAGAGCCATGGTTGAATTTGGAGACAAAAGTGCAGCAGTGAGTAAAAACAAATGTTTCATAGTAAAGTAGTAATGTTAGTTGCTATTTTATAATAAGAAAATTCTTTTTTAATTTGTAAGAAAATTCTTATTTTAGGAAACAGCACTTTTAGCAGAAATCGGTTTAGCGGAGAATCCTTTAAAACTTTGTGGATTATGGGACACAAAGAAATCAACTAGCGCACTACCAAGTAATATAGCAAGTTGCAACGCTGGAGGAACAACCATATTTCCTGTGTGTTTTGCAAACACACATTTGAACAATAGCAAACCATCTGTCAGCTTTTCTTCTGCACCCAATATATTTGTATGTATAATGCTAAACAGATCCGTCTGAGATTTTATTGTGATTTGTAGATAATTGAAATGATTTGTTATAATAAGATCATCTTTTATGTTATATAGACGCAGCAGGCAAGAATGTCAGAAGCGGAATTTGAAAGTTCCGTATTAGCTAATTTAAAAAGAGCACAAGAACGCAAACGACTTATAGAAGAATTGAAGACAGAAGAAGATACTTAGTTTCAATAAGTAAACTGTATTTAGACAATATTCGCGTGTAGTTATTTTTTCTACATTAGTGAAATATATTGATATAATAAACATCTATTGTTAATATTATGGAGAAGAAAAGGCTGTACGAGCCAATTATACAAGGTGTTCGTGTATGTCTTTTATTTATTGTTAATGTTTAATTTTACTTAGTTCGTCTGGTGTGAAACGCAATACCGTTGAAATAGCATTTAACATGTGTCGCTTACTGGATGCATCGTTTGTTGTCAAATAATTTATAAATACATTCTTCAGGTATTCCAGATTAGCACCTTCTCTTGACTTGCACGCTTCCAACCTGAATAATTTTAAAAATTTTATACAAACAAAAAGAAGAGTAGATATATACATTTATTTTTTAATGATGTAATTTATTACCTAGTAATATGCGTTTTTAACATTTTAGTCTCTTCTTGTTGTTGTTCTTTTATATGGACTATTTCTCTTTGCTGCTCTCTCAATGTCGCTTCCAACTCCAGAATCCGTTTCCTCAATGACGACATTTGCACTTCTTTCCTGGACAATTCCTGAGTATAATGCAGTATCAGAGGACTGTCGTTTGTCAACAATCCTGTTACCAAGTCGGAAACTGGCTCGACTGTACCCTCGTGTCTATGAGTCTTATTTTCTGTCGCAGTTTCTTTGTTAGGTAATAATGCACGAAATGAAGCTTTTAAGGTAATTATCTCTTTATCTTTCTCCTCTACAAGAGCCATAGATCTCTCTCTTTGTCGTAATAGTTGCTGTTCTAATGTCGAGATTCTATTGCGATATTCATTGTCTTTTTGATGCAAGGTATTCTCCAGTTTCAATCGTTCTTCATGAAACACCTAATACAAGTACAACTTGATTGTTTTTTTTTTATAAATAAGAATAATTAATTGAGAAGGGTTTTAATTAAGGAGTTTTTATAATTTTTTAATTATAATTATCTGGTAAGAGAAAAATATAGATAGATAAAGAGAGAGAGAAACTTACTTTTTGTTGATGTTCCAATTGCTCTTGCAAAGCTCTTTCTTTATTTAGCATTTCATTACTAATCATACGTATTCTTTCTTCTAGATTGCTGTTGTGAACCTTGAGAAGATTCAACTGAGTTTTATCGTGATCTTTATCGTGCGCCAAAGACAAATTTTGTTGCTGAGTGCTACGAAGTACGTTAGACATGTTATATTTACACTTTACTTGATGCTTATAGTCCTCAAATTCTTGCATAAGTGCATCGTACTTCTCTTTGTAGACAGAATTTTCATCTCGTAAATCTAAACTCTCCAATAATGCTGAAAAAATTTATAGTTAAATTATTTAAAATTTTTATCTTCCTCACGTTTTGCACAATCGATATGTAATTATTTACATTTTACAAAGGTTGAGTCTTTTTTCTTATTGTCAAGATCTAGTAACCGAGTGTACAAGGCCTTTATGTTAGAAATAATTTCCTCTGCCTGATTATTCGATGTTACAGTTTCATTGTGATCGGTGTCTTGCAACGCAGCCAGCTGATCCTTCAATTTCTGTATGGCTAATTGATCCTGTTGTCTCAATCTGTCGTAACTTCCGACAATCTCAGAAAGTTCAGCCAGTCGAGCCTCCAAGCCAGCTACTCTCGCTTCGTGTTTCATGGCTAATCCTCTCGCCTGCTGCTCTGCAGCAGAGGCTCGTTTTTGCTCCTACACATCAAAATATATTTATATCGATTTATATTCGATTTTATTATAGATAATGTGCAAAGAGTCTTCTTATATCTTCTCTTTACTTCACGAATCGCATTTAAGTGTTGCTTCTTCATCATAGCCATCTCAGCTTGCAGAGAGAGGAAATGTGGTGGTGTTTCTTTTGCAGCTTCTTCAGCTTGTTTGAGTTTGGTTTTGGTAATTTCCAGCTCAGCCTCAAGAATCTTGCATTGCGTTTTGTTTGCTAGATGTGTCTTTAATTGACCTTCCAATTGTTCTTTGCTACGTTGCTCGTCGTATAATAATTTCTGCAACTCTCTGTAAGAATAAAACAATTTCTCTTTTCGTAAAAAGGTACATAATGTAATGTCGCGCGCGAGATATGTTATTTCATACAAATGTAGATAATTTGTAGTAAGTACTACATACTTAATCTTTTTAACAAAATCGGCTTGTTCCTTTTCTCGTTCGTGTCGCTCCATAATCAATTTACACTTTATATGTTCAACTTCGGAATGATTAACATTTTGAGTCTTCTTCAGTCTTTCTTTCAAATCTTTGATTACTTTTTCACACTGTAAACATTAACAATCAATTGAATAATCACGATAATAGAATAAACAACAAGCTTCTTATCTTACTTCGTCGCGTTCACTTCTCAGTTGCTTCTTATCGATTTGAAAGTTTGCCTCCATTTTCGATTTTTCGGCTGACAAGGTACTTAACTGATTCATTAATACACCTAGTTGATTTTTTAACAGTTCCACAGTTTCTGTATCCTCAGGATCTGTCTGAGTTACACGCGACTAGAATTATAAAAGATCATAAAAAATCTCTCTCTAAGGATGTTAAGAAAGAAAACAAATGACTACCTGTTGATCAATAGATGAGTCACTCTTAGGAATAGATTGGTCTATTCTGGCTACATTTTCAGTATTTTCTGCATCAAGTTCTGTAATCTTCTTCTCTAAAAAATAATATTTGTTTAAATATAATACAAATCAAATACCAACAGTTTTTAATGACACATTGATATAGTATGTGTGTATACCTTTTTCATTCTGTCTTTCTAATTTACTATCCTTATTCTGTAATGTAGTTTCCTCTTTAGCAGTTGCCATGATCAAATATTAAATGTGTAGTTAAATGTTATAATTTATTAGTCTCAATATCTGAAAAAAACAAAATTTACAAATTTATTTTACCTATATGTGTACACATATAATTTTTATCAGCAAATATAACAAATAAAACATATAGTATATTACAATAACAAAGTATAACTTTCTTGAGTTCAATACAAATATACTAAAAAATCTTACACAAGAATTATGTTATTGTTATTAATATATCAAGAGTTTGATTCCAAAACTTTGAAGTACAGTAGTTTATATATTTATATCAGGTTAAATAAATACATTCATTGATATCAAGATTGGCATAAGTTTATTGAACTTGTCAGTTATATACATAATTAGTACGTTTTTTTAATCTGTTTTCTTTCTGTTTTCTATACTTCCAGTGTCATTATTTGAAATGGATTTTATTGGAGATTCTATTTCCACTGTTACTGGTCCGCTGTTTTGTATGCAAACTTCCATCATTGCACCAAACTTACCATCTGCATATGTTTATCAAAAATTGATTTTTAATTTTAACACATTTTTTTGCACACATTTTTGAACAAAGTAAATATAAGATAAATCACACAACTGTGCTGTGAAAATGACAGTTACCTTTAATTAATTCTGGCATATACTTCTTACGAAGTTCAGCAATAAAATTCATGTAAAAAGGTTCTGACTCTTGTGCAGGCATAGCTTTATGAAAATCTAACTTGTTTCCTTTTAAAACATGGTACAAAGTAAACTGACTAATACATAATATTTCATACTTTTTATCCACTACACTGGCACCCCATCTTTTACCCTTGTCATCATCAAAAAGTTTGGTATTCAATATTTTTCTTATTCTACACAGCACAAAAATTTCACGTTTGTACGCATATAAATATTGATATGTGTATATGAATTATAATTTACACATTATTAAATATATTCTCATTACATATATTCCACATCTACAGCTCCGTCATCTCTCTTTATACCAATTAACACACACAACCCATTTCCAATGCTACTAATAACTTGTCCGTCAACTGAAAATTATACTTAGACCTTACTATCATTAAATAATACAACACGAATTTTAATTATCATATTATAAAAAGTGTTAAATATGTATCTAAGACATATGAGATATACAAAAATGTCATTTTTAAGCTACAGGATTTTACCTGAAACTGAAGCCTTTGATACTCGTTG
Source organism: Pseudomyrmex gracilis (assembly GCF_002006095.1). NCBI lineage: Eukaryota > Metazoa > Arthropoda > Insecta > Hymenoptera > Formicidae > Pseudomyrmex > Pseudomyrmex gracilis. Next base: position 159,028 of record NW_018020817.1, on the reverse strand, counting down.
TATTATCGCTTTCATGTCAGAAACTATTTCGATATAACTCGTAATACAAACGTTGTCTTCATTGACAGATAATTACTTTTTTTTTTTAAATGCAGCTTAGACATAAAGCGTAAGTGCATAACTCGGGACGATTCAACCCCGCATGACTGATCACGTTCACACGGCATCGGTTGACATCCGGTTTGGGAAACAACCGTTTTCGTGAAATCGGCCAATCACATTGGTTATAATTCGTCCAATCGATCAATGTGATTGGTCAATTCTACAGGAACAATTTTTACAAAATCGTATTAGATTGGTTTTCGTTTCCTGATGATTTGTCAATTTTCAATCGGTTTTTAGCTGCCGCGCGAGACGAGAACTTAAGTGGTGAGAGCCGATCGACTTGAGTCAAGAGAAATTCTGTTTCTACAGACTACAGTGGCGGTTCGGTAGCGTATGCAAATAGTAATCGCGTAATCGTCGTCTCAGCAGCCATTCGCCGATTCCCCCGTGATCGTGGGTGATATGTGCGCGTCGCGATACGCACTTCCCGTGTTCGTTGTCGCGCGCGTTACCGCGACGCGGTAGCGACCCGTATATCTATATCGCGTATGTGTGTGTACACCGTGACCCACTTGTTGCGTCTAGGTTATGGACGTATAAACAAAAATATGCTGCGCACAATAGACGCGTCCGTCGATCTCGCGAACCGCAATCGTTGGTCGTGAGCTAAGTGCTAACCGGCGTGAGGGTATGGATACGGGCCCGGGGCTGAGCCTGTTTCAGGGCTCGAACAGCATACAACTGAATACGCAGAGGCTCGAGGAAGATGAAGAACAAGAGGATAAGAAGCGACGCGAAGAGGAGGTAAAATGCGTCTCTTCTTTTCTCGATTGCAATTTTCTCTGTATATTTTTGCTAATGCTTGAGGCGAGAAAACAAATCTTGCGAAAACTTTGCCGCAGAAGATCTCTCACGATTGAGAGATACTTAATTAGAAAAAAAAAGAATATTTTTTTAGTCTCGCTAGTATAAGATTTCAATGCGGAAAACTGCCTGATACAGCATTTGATACATACACTAGGAGAATAAAGTGTCAAGTCCAGTGTATGGATCTTTTTCATCAAGTACTTTTATTATGTTTATTTTAGTACATAAAAAAAGAACACAAAGATTTTTTTTAATAAAACATACTGTAGGTGTATATAAAAATGATCAAAATCAAGAAACATAATATATGATACATTGTTTGTTATAATGGAAAAAAGCTATACAGAGTATACAACATAAAGATCAATGACAGAAGATGTTTATATATTGACATAAAAAGTTGTCTTTTGTAGCACTCTCTAACATATAATCTTGTATACTTTCACAAGTATACAAGAATCTAAATATATAATTTACCAATAAGGTCAACATATAGAAAAACATATTTAAAAAGTCAACATTTTTATTTACATATATATATTGAGTCATTAAGTATGAAACTTAATAAATATACATACATACATATTTAACCAGAAAAACAGGTTACATATATATTTATATATTTTTTAATGTTAAATGCAGTTTTGAAACATTCTATATCTAATATTTATCTGTACACACACACACACACACATGTATAATTTTATATTTTATATATAATTTGATAGATATAAGAAAAAAATTATAAAATAATCTACAAATTTTAGATTAATAATATATTTGTTACTTTTGCAGATCAAGAATCTTATGACAACTGCATTTAATGATCTGGAAAATGATGATGATGCCAGTTCTATTGAGAGTAGTCATGATGACAGTACTAGGGAGACAGATTATACAAATACAGTAGTTGACTCTGCTATGGAATTGATTACACCTCAAGGTCATATAGAACAACAGAAAGAATTTGACACATACGATGCAGTAATTCCAAACAATATGATAACCAATCATAGATTGGACACTCAAAATGATATGGAATTTTATAGACAAACGGAAACACCGTATAATAAAAATAATAGTACGAATGAGAGCACAGTGCTTGAAACACCATTTGAATTAGCAAAACCACCTGGTGGATACATTCGCAAAGTGCATCCGCAGTTGGTAGAAGAACGTATGTTAAATGAAAATGATACTTACAATTATAAACAGACACCATCAAACCATTATAATACTCATATACCTGCTAAATACTCAAATAATGGTTTTACCGACACGTACGAGAATAATGTACAAAATAGCACCCATGAGTTTGGTGGCATTTCAGATCATATGAATCATTGCTACAAGACTAGTCCAAATGGCACGCCGCTAAATGACGATGTAGCATATAAAACAGCAGAGTATAACAGCAAAGAGCAATTGGAAGTATTATACATGGTCAGAATGAAAGAAATTAACCGCTTAACAGAACAAATGCAACAATTGCAGTCTGAAAAAGATCAAATGACCAGGAAATTGATGATGCTGGAAGCAGATGTTGACAGGGCAAATATATCAAGGGATCAAGCACAGCTTGCACTCGGTAAGATTTTAGAAAGTGAATTATTTAATATATCTCTATTTATATAAAATAATAACAAAATCAGAATAATATATAACATTTTATCAGTATTTCTTTTCACTTTTATTTTTTTAGTTGACGCTAAGGCTGAAATAAATGATCTGCAAAACCAAATAAAATCTTTAGAAGACAAAAATGCAGTTTTGGAAAAAACAAATCAAAACGTAAGATATGTATAATTTTTTTTGTCATCGTAAATCACATCATAAATATATAAAATATCGATTATCAATATTACTTTTATAGATAACGCAAGACTTAAATGTTGCAAGAGGTTCTGTCAACGATCTGCAACAAAAAATTGTTGTATTAGAAAGAATACAAGCATTACAGACAACTGACAAGACGCATGAGAAGTTTCTGAAACAAGTTCAGGAAAAACATGCAGTTGAAATGCAGAATATGCAGACTCAGATAGATCAACTTACAGAAAAATTAAACGCGAAGGTATATCTGAATTCTTTGTTTAAATTATATCTGTTACTTCATATATATGTATGTATATATATTTTTTTTTTCTCTATAAAATCATATTTGTATAGCTGCTCAATATGGACATCAGCAACAATAGCAATAATTGGGCAAGTCTCTAATAATCGTTTTCACAATTGCAAGATTACGTATTTTATTTTTAATACGCGAGAGAAACTGTTATTTTATATAAATATTTTTCCAGCAATTATATATAATTTTAAATTGTACCTAAATATTTACTTTTTTATAATATATACACTTTTTATAAAAGGCTTAGATGTAAAACAAGATAAAATAGATACGTTTAAAATGTCACTTATCTTGATTTACACATTCGATCTTTAATATACAGTGTTACTTAATTTATATAATTTTTAATAGGAAATGTCATATATTGGTCTTGAGCGTAAACTGACTGATGAACGAAGAGCCAACGAGATTCTCATAGTACAGAAAGGTGATACTATGAATCGTTTGGCCCAAGTTTTGGAAGAAAGTCAGGCTCAATGTCGCAATCTCATGGCCCAAAACGACCCTCAGCAAGTGATACAGTTGCAAGCACAAGTAAAAAAATTAACTCAACAAAAAGACGAGTTGCACAGACATGTACAAGAGCTGCAGGTGATTAAATATTGTCGATTTTTATCAAAAATTAGCGAGAGAGATTTTTATTATGCAATTATTTATAGAATAAACTGGAGCTGGCTAAAAGTGACGTAACGCAATACGATTCGTTACTAGCTACGACTTTGGAGAACGAATCTGACTCAATGAGACAGATGAAGTTCGAAGAACATAAATCCAAATGGAAATGTGACGACAGTACAAATAAATTGAGAAGTGAACTGTACAAGTAATTTAACTATATTTTGTTAAAATCATTATAATATTTTTAGTCGTTATTTTATTTCTAATGCTGTTTATGATTGATTTTAGATGTATGGCTAACCATGCTGATAAGAGAAAAGAAATAAATCGTCTGGAAAATACTTTGTCGCAGAAAGAAATAGAGTTGAACGCAGCTCAACAAGAAGCGAAGCGATACGCCAACCGAGTTAACGAACTGGAAGAGGAATTAAAATCTGTATTAACGGATCAAGCTAGAAAAGCGGAAGCTAAAATAAAAAAATTATCGGATCATTTGACTGATGTAAAAAGACAATGCGAATCGTTGCGCAATGAGAAAATTAATGTGGAAAAAAAATTGGAGGAAGCTTTATCTGTTAACGAGGAAAAACTTAAAAAAGTACATCAAGAGACTATGGAACAGCAAGAAAAAGAAGTTATTAGCGAGTACAATAAAGAGTACTTAGAAATTCACGCTCAAGCTATAGAAAGAGTGAAACAAGAGTCACAAAAAGAAATACTACAATTATCGTAAGTACAAGTTGGTTTTTGTATCTATTTTATACATGTGTTTATATGTGGGGGTGTATATAAACATAGATAGAATTTCTGTATTTTAGAGTACAATTGGAACAAACTCAAAAAGAGTTACAGCGCGTGAAAGAAATGTATATAGATGTTTGTGGAACAAAGGAACACTTAATAACCGAGCACAAACACGAAATCAAAATGATGAAGGAAAAATATGCTTCGATAGAATTGCATCAGAAGGATATTGAAAAATTACAGATTGACTTGGAAACGCAAATTCAATTACGTAATAAGCTGGTGAAAGAATGCGAGGACTATAAAAATAAAATAATCGAGTTGGAAAAAAATCTGACATATGAGAAACGGAAAAAAGAAGATTATACAAAAAAGATATATTTTGAAATAGAAAGGGGTACGTATACTGAATCGTATAAGAAATATAATCTTCTATAGAAAAAAAAATGAGTTTTGAATGTTGATTTCTCTTAACTAATTAATTATTCTTTTTAAAGCTAAAGAAGAAGCTTTGCGCGAATTAAGAAATGCGTATCCCAATCAAGAGATAAGTGTTCTTTTGCCGGACCATTGTTCCGAGCACTTGGAAAAGATTCATCAGGTAAAAGAATGAAGTGTTTTTACATACAAATATATTCAACACATATTTTATCTAAATCTTAACATACTGGTATTATACTTTTCAAGTTTATATATAAATATGTCGATATATCTTGATATATAGACCTATCTTTGTTTGTTCGATATATTCAAATGTTCGTCTTTGTTTTATTGCAGTTAGAAGAAGATTGTAAACGTTTGGAAGAAAAGCTTCAAATCGCCGTAGAAGAACAGAAGAAGTTATCGGAATATCAAACGGAATTGAATGACGCTAAAATAACAATAGCGCAAATGGAGATTTCTCAGGAAACATATAAACAAAAATATGAAAAAGTCGTTGGTGAGAAAAAGATTCTTCTTAGCAAAGTTTCCAAATTAAACTCAGAAGTATCTAATATGAAACGTACCGCAAAATTAGAAGGATCAGATGATGTAAAATTAAAAGTCGTTCAGCTACAAACAGAAAACGAAACATTGAAAAGTCAATGCAACGATCTTCTCGATGAGAAAGACAAGTGTGAGAAGAAAATTTTTGAATTGGAAACGGAATTGTTTAACGTGAAGAAAAAAAGCAACAGCCTTGAAGAAAAGTTACGGAGAAGTGATGAGGTAGTGTTAAATTTGAAGAGCGAATTTGAGAAAGAACTCTCTCATTATAAGGATTTTATTGTGCAATTATCCAAACAGAGTAACTCGAAGGAAGGAAACGAATCGGTTGTGTCGGAGAAGAGAATATTACAACTTCTCGAGCAGGAGTTACGAGACAAAGACGAGAAACTGAGCAGGTTGGTGACAGACTTTGAAAAAATCAAAGATGAGAGAGACACGCTGCTTGTAAAATTGCAAAATCAAGCCAAGCAATTCGAACAATATGTCAATAGCCAGCACAAATTGTCGGCGGAACTGAATCTGTCTCCTCGTAATACAGGCGATTTCGCCGGTACAGATTTCCAGAAGATGAAAGAAAGTATTGCAAAAGAAATGCGAGAAGAAATGGAGAAAAAAGTAACGAAGGAGCTTAGAAGAATTGAAGAGCAGAAGAAAAAAGAACTGGAGCAAAAATATCAGGCAAGATATAATGAGAAATATAATGAGATAAAAGATTTGGAAAAGGCCATAATAACAGAGAAGATGAAAGTTAACGAGATCAGCCAAATCAGTCAACTACTAAGTAAACAACTGGAAATTCGCGATCAAGAGCTGCAAGCACAGAAATCAAAGATCGAAGAACTGGAAAAAAATTTGAGGGAAAAAGAAAACGAAGCTGACGTGGATAAAAACTCGATGACCCAAATGATGACTAAATGGATAACTGAGCTTAAAGAGATCAAAACTAAGGAGGAAGAAAAAGACAAGGAAATAATAAAACTAAAAGAGGAAAAAGACAGGGAAATAGAGAAACTGAAGTCTGCTAGACAGAAATTGAGCAACGAAATCGTGGCACTGAAAAATATCGAGAAACATCTGAAGAGTAATTTAAATTTTTTGAAACACAAGTATAAAGAAGCGAAGCTCACCGCATCCAATTACAAGGTAAATATTTAAGAGACGTCAACGTCGTTCGATTACGTTGATTATGACAGACAAACGCATAGAATAAAAATAAACTCATATGAAGTTAAAAATATTACAAACATTTCAGAAATAAATAGAAATGTGTTTAAATTTTAGAATCTCTCAACAAAGAAAGGAGAATTTTTTTCGGATGAAATTAAACGTGTGAGGGAAGAATACAAAAAGATCATGGAGCAAGCTCAACAAAATTGTCGGAATTACGACGAAGAATACGCTGCACAAAGCAAAAAATCCGAAGATCGTTTCGCCGAAAAAGCAAAACAATGTGAACATTATAGCCTGAAGTACAAAGAGAAATCTTGAAGTACGCGCATACTTCCAAGTATTTTCTAAATATGTAATATAACTTCTCAGATAAGATAAGATAAAAATAAGTTAAGATACAATAGTTACAGAGAGGCTAGATATCTTTTCTTGTTCTTAACTGTAATTCTGAATTCATGTTTTTTTTGTCCTCTCAAAAATTATTAAAATCAAATTATGTAATTTTTTTTTTTTTAACAACGGGACATTATTATAGACACTTGAAAGAACATGCCAGTTTTGCAAAATTTTTTTAATATGTTAAAATTAAAAAAAAAAAAGCATGTAAGATTCAAGGTTTTTTTAGGGTGTCAAAAATATGGTTCAGAATTAGGGTTAAGTTCAAGCGTTATTGTACAACATTTTCTCTTTTAGTCTTACGTCATAATATATTAATATAAAGATAAGTGAAAATCTAGTACAATTATTATTATGCGAATAATACTCGAGATATAGCGTAACGTTTACAAATATTTTGTTTATACGAGCGCAATATTGTAAAAATAGAAATCGCGTTTTTTTTATTAATCAATATAGGTTTACGAATCTCGTCTATATATCTTGGAACGGGACAGTATACATAATTATAAGCTCACGAACAAAAAGAAAAGCTTTAGTCACGTGCCGAGCATTATTATGACATAATAAAAAAAAAAAGACTGGATCTCTGTCAGATCTTTCCCTCTTTTTTCTCTTACGAAAGTAAGCGATAGAAAGAGAGAAAATCAAAATATAGATTTTAAGAAAAATATTGAGTCTCATCTCCCATTGTGACTTAAATATATTTGATATATTTTGATACAATTCACTGGTCTCATCAAAGACTATATTGACTTATATTGGAAAACTGTTTATCTTATCTGTATAAGGAAGGGAGAAGGCAATAACGAGCTGTACACCTGATGTTCGGGTGTAAAATTCTTCTTTATTCAGAGATTTGCCTTCCTTCCTCTTTCTTTCCTCAAACTGGTATGCATAGACACTGAAGAAGATTCCATAATGGATCGAAACGTTTGTCAAATCTCTGACTAAAAAAGAATTTTACCCGAACATCATGTGTATGGCTCGTTATTGCCTTCTCTCTCCCTTCTTATTGAAAATTGTACAAAGTGAAATCACAATGTAGGGACACATGTTCTGTATAGAAAAATTCTTGTAACTAGCTAAACGTCCAAAAAGTGTATTAAAAGATTCTTGGTATGTGAGGCAAAATTAAAATTAAAACAGTTTGATTAGGATAGAGAAAATGCCATAATATATATTCTATTTTGATTATCTTTCGTAATTTTTATACAATTTGTCTACTTTATCAAACAATGTGTGCAATTCTCAAAAAAATCACCACAATTATATGTATATATATATACAAATATATATATATATATATGTGTGTGTGATATATCGGCTAAGAGTCGCGAAATAAGATATAAATTAAATAAATATGTATATATAATTCTCTCTATAATAGTAAGATTGAAAAAGAGATATTTTGTGTTATATGCTTTTAAAAATATAGATAATATTCATTTTCACCCGGTGTATGTTATCACTGGATATAGAGAAGTATTATTAATAATAATTATATATCACAAAAATTATACTTATGTATTTTTTTTGTAAGTAAAATGAATTAATTTATTTTTTGTAATAAAGAATTTATGTGTCACAGTCGAAGTGTGTCGTTATGATTATGATGTGTGTTTCAGAAATATGAAAATGTAAAAAGCGAAAACCGTCTCTGATAAACACATAAAAATAATATCAGAGAGTATTATTTTATATGTTTGTATCTCTATATTGATAATTTATAAGACAGTACTCTGCAGAAATATTGAGGTTTTGAATCTCTCAACAAGATATTTTTTTCTCTAAGATATTGAGAAATTTCAAGTAAAATGTATGTATGTATGTATAAAAATGAAGTAATATGTAGATTAACGAATCTATAGTTAATTTATTGATTTTTTTCCAGTTTGTTAACATTTTTCTATGATTGTTTTTTATTTGACATTAGGCTAATATCGATTTTGTAACAATGTTTTTTGTTTTCGAATCTTTTAGTTGGAGCTCTTGAAAAAAAAAAAGACAGCTCTCTCTTTAAAGTGTCAGTCATCGAGTGATTTACTCAATTTCAGGGAAAGAAGATTATTTTGAAAGTAGTGTGGGATTTATAAGCAAAGTAACGGAAAGTGTGAGAGCACTCTCACACATCAGATATATGCGGAGAGTTAATCGGTTGGTTCTGCGACACCACCCCTCCATGTGTGGATTTTACGCGTCACAGGGCAGTGGAGCGGATCTACCGACTCGCGGTGTCGGAGCATCAAACAGTAAGCGAGTTCTCTAGTGAGAACACGGATCTCTTTGCATCATGGACGCGCAACTGGGGATGCTCTTGTTGCTTGTGATTGCGATGTGTCAGCCGTCGGTCGGAAATAAACTCATTGAGGATCGGCGAACGGCGGTCAATTACACCGCGCCGACGCATAGCGCTAGATACAAATACGAGATCAAAACGATCAACATGCGCGTGAGTTATCAAAACAATTGACACTTTATTATATTGTTATGACTTGAAAATAATCTTGATACATATATACATAGCGAATTGGAAATCATATTCGAATAATGAGAGTTATAAACTATTTAGTGCATAATAATAAATTTTGGATTCTATAGTTTAGTATATATTATTATTTATAGATATATTATTATTTATTATTTATATATATGTAAACTAATTTATATATATGTATATATATATTAATAATTTGTATGAAATTAACGATTTTTAATTATTTTTTTTCCATTAACTGGCACATTTTGTTTTCCAGGTAGATCACTTTAGCTTCGCCGTACAGGATACCTTCGAGTTGAGATATCTAATGAACGATACTTGGCGAAAAACAAACAATGCTCCTATATTCTTTTATACCGGAAATGAAGGCAATATCGAACATTTTGCCGAAAATACCGTAAGAGCCACCGTCTTGTTGTACATATGTATATAAAATTAACATGCAAATGTAGCATATTATCTAATCGCGCTCTTAATTAAATACAAAAAAGTAACTTGATTAGGAAGTACTAATTATATTTGGCGGTATACATTTTTATCGCACATAGATTACGGGTTTCTTATTGAGATTGCGCGCGCGCGTATGTGTACGTACATATCGATAATATTTATTAAAAAAGATTATACATATATTTCTTAATTAAATTTAATTAATTAAAAATATTCCTAGTAGGGTTTCATATGGGAAATTGCACCAGAATTCGGCGCATTAGTCATTTTTGCCGAGCATCGTTATTACGGCGAATCGTTGCCGTATGGGAACAAATCTTTCGCAGATCCACGACACCTCGGATATCTGACGTCTCAGCAAGCTCTGGTTGATTACGTGGAGCTTATCGAGCATTTGAGATCAAAGCCCGAATATAATCGCAGCCCGGTCATAGTTTTTGGTGGCTCTTATGGCGGTATGCTCAGCGCCTGGATGCGAATCAAGTACCCTCACATCGTTCAGGGGTATGATTACATCACTAAATGATAAAGTAATATCGCGCTAATAATAATGTAAGTATATGTACACTCTGTACGTACACATATGAGCAATATTATCAACGTGTGTTCCAGTGCGATTGCAGCCTCAGCGCCAATCCTGCAATTTACAGATATCGTGTCGTGCGAGGCATTTGCTCGAATAGCAACGTCAGACTTTCGCGCCTCGAATCCAACGTGTCCGCAACTTATCCACAGAGCGTGGAGCACGATAACCGAAGTGACCTCAAACGGTAAATAAACATAAAAATTAAATTTCTTTAACATTCTCTAATAATTGCAACGCTCTATATCCGCTTTCTAATTTATTATTTTATGCTCTTAGATGAGGGTAAAAAATGGCTGTCGGATAATTGGAAGCTGTGCGAGCCGTTAAAAACTGTAGAGAATATCAATACGCTGAAAGACTTTCTGCAAGACATTTACATAGATCTGGCTATGGTCAATTATCCCTATGAGACTGACTTCTTAGCGCCACTGCCAGGCAATCCGATTAACGTGAGCACTTTGAGAATTTTAACTTTATCCCTATTTGCAACGAATGTTGATGCGAATTTTTTCTGTTTACTCAGGCATTTTGTCGGCATTTGACGAACTCTTCGTTGACGGGAAAGCCACTGTTGTTGGCGCTTTATCGAGCTATTAGTGTTTACACGAATTATACTAATAAAGCGACTTGCATATCCACAAAAAACGCGGAGCCAAATTTGGACGCGGATCAGGGATGGAGTTATCAAGCGTGCACGGAAATGGTGATGCCAATGTGTACCGACGGTGTGAACGATATGTTCGAGCCGGCTGAATGGAACTTCAAAAACTACAATGACACCTGTTTTAAAAAATATTCCGTATCACCGCAGCCTTATTTGGTGTGTCATCAGTATGGATGCGCAAATCTCTCCACTGCAACCAACATTAACTTCAGGTAAGTAAATAAATTTATACAAAAGTATGTATACGCTTTTGACAAATTTCGAGATTTATATTAAAACTCATGTATGTATTTCCAAGTCTTATACACATGGTTGGGTATATATTTTAGTAATGGATTATTGGATCCATGGGCGAGCGGAGGTGTGCTAAGCAACCTGTCCTCGTCGGCAATTGCCATATTGATTCCGGACGCTGCGCATCATCTTGACTTACGAGAAAGTAACAGCAACGATCCGTACAGCGTTGTTCAGACGCGCAGGTTTCATCGATATTCCATCACAAAGTGGATCCAGGAGTATCAGACTTAAGATTTCTAAAGTTTGATGTGACGAGTGAAAAAAGGTCACGGAATGATCGAAGTGTAACTTGCTCTGTTATGTGTTGAAAAAAAGTTTTCTTTATTTGTTAAAATTATAAATACAAAAACAAGATAGACACACACCGCAACACAACAATAAATATTCAGAACTGACTACTATCAGCGTGCGCCTAAATGAAGTCTCTTCAAAAACTCAATCGAAAACGTGTGTCAAAAGCTTATCGATATATCACAGATAAATAATAAATAAATGCGTATTACTTTTTGCCTTCGAGCTTTAAAAGACTATAAGAAAACAATACTCCTGAACAAAAACGCAAAAACTTAAAATGAATCTCATATTTGCGTTGTTTTCAACTACTTGTCACAAATCTCGTATCACTAAAGCACATAAAAAAAAAAAAAAAAATGGCTTCAGTAAGTATAAATTTATAATGCCATCGAGATTATTGTACGATATAATATGTGACATTAATTACAAATGCGTTATTATACTGTTTTATATCTTAATCACTTTATATGATTTTTTTTATATACGCAATATTTCTTTGGAAAAATCATATCGAGAGTATAAACAATTAAAATTAAGAGATATACGATTTCTACAAGATTTTCTTAGAAGTATCAGACTTTAAACAGAATCCATAAATATATCTCGTGTACATATGTTGTATGTGATTTTATATATAATTATTGATCTTTTCTCAAAAAATCTTCACTTTGTTTCATTCCACAGGTACAACATCATTTTTATTTTTCTAATGAATTTTGTTTTTTTAGATAGATCGTTTTCCACATTACTATTGAACTCTCTCCTATAATGTTAATTAATTACAAAGATGCAGTTCTAGTATTTTTTTTAAACATATAATGTTTTTTATATATTTAAAGATGTACTACATTATATATTATAAATTAAAAAGTCAAATACTTTTAGAGATTAAATACTTTGTGTCTATTACGTCATATATTTCAAAGTGAATTCGACGAAAAAAATCTAGTCAAATAAATAGCGTTCCTACTGATTAGTGTGTTAAACTACATAATCTTGTTAATTAACTAAATTTTCATATATGTGATATACTCTTTGTATACTTTGTATACTATGTAATATCTCTGTATATTATAAAAAAAGAACAAAAAGTCTTAAAAATAACACATGATAGAAGAGAGAGCGATAAAAATATTATTTGACATCACCGTGTATCAATATCGCAACGTAAACATGCGAGTCTTAAATAAAAACAAAAAGATCTACAAAAGTATGAGAAAAGGAGAGATAAACTTCCGTGATATTCCACAACGGAAAATCGTTTCTGTCTTCAGTGTGGCGTACGTCGATGCGCCGTGGTTGGCCTGGGAACGCCGGAACGGCTTCTTACTCTCTTCGGCTGCACAAATGCAGTGTCTATTCCGGTGTTGTAAGACAGATATATATTCGACATGTCACACGGCATTGTCTGTGAACACACAGAACAAATGATTGATGCAATATTTATAATTAACTGGAAAATTTTTACGCGATCGGAGATTTAACAGCGTATGTATCTTACGTCTTTGTTATTTCCCGCCGATGGCACAGTCTGTGCTTTGCGCATGTTATTTCCCGTATAAGCCACGCATTTCAGCTGCCATTCGCCAATATCCTCGTTCCAGTGAACGTATCTCTTAATCATTGTCTGTGATCGTATCATAAAGATGAGATTTAAGCAACATATTAAGTTATTTTTAATGAAATAGTAGTAAAAAAATATTTATTACAACACCAGTTAATTCACCTTGAATAAGTTTCATTATTTATTATTTTAATGTTTTGAAAACTTATTTTGTTTCAGTTATTTTCTTCGTATCATTCAACTTGGATATTTTCACAAACCTGATACTGAACGGGAATGTAATGATTCACAATCAGATTCTGGAGCTGCAATTCTCTTCCGATCCCCCGCACACCTTCCAGAAGACCTTCCATTTCTCTCTGATGTTCCTGCTGCAAATCGGATAATTCCGCTTTGACGGACATCAGCATCGTATATACCCGTGCCAATTTTTTAGTTTTTCCAGCGGCTTCTTCCTGTAAAGATGAGTATTTTTCTTCGATATCAATGCGCTCTGCTTCCTTCGCCTTGATAGCCTTTTTCAGTTGCTCTTCTCTGCTCTTTCGCTGTTCAAGCTCTATTGCCGCAGCTGCCAACAATTGCTCTTGAGCTTCCGCTTTTTCCAGTAGATTCTCACCACCTACTAATATCTTATTCTGTAAATTTTGCATCTTTTCCCGCAAGGCTTCTTTTTCGCTCCTGTGTGTATAAAAGTCAAATTACAAAGTTGTTTAGTTATTATTTGTATATAATTGTATGATAAAACTTACTGAGTCTTCTTTAATTCAATAACATCTTTGTCTACAGGACTCTTATCTTCTCTCTCGGCTTTATCGACCTTCTCCGTCGAATCTGTATCTTTGTCTTCTAGCTCTTCCACCGACAATATCTGACTCCTTCTACGTCGAATTTTCTTATCTCGCTTGATCTCTTTCGATTCTTCCGAATCCTCAGACTCTTCTTCGGATTCCGAGAGCTCCGCGCCATTTTCCTCCAATTGCTTGCGCAATTGTTCAATTTCGACTTGAAACTGACGAAGCAGAGCATCTTTCGGATCCTCGTTAATCCTCGCACGATTCCTAATATTCTTCGCGCGATTTGCGTAACGTAAGGTGCTTATAGTCTCGTCATAGTTTATATCGGCTGGACTGACGTTTGCGCACTGCAAATCAATATTATTAAAGATTCGCTCTCCAAACAAAATTTGCTAAATTACAACATTACAATATTATAAAATTCCTGAATACTTTGTTTGTAGAACAAAACTTAATGTACAAAACACTTATATCAGTTACCATCAACGTTTTCGAATTTCCGCCTAACGAATCCTGAAGTAATCTGGTCAGTTTGGAATTTCTGTAAGGCACGTGAGAACTTTGACCGTCAACTAGTGCGGATATTACGTTGCCCAAAGTGGATAACGACAAATTAATTTTAGTAGCTTCGCGAAGTCGTTGACCTGTTGCTTTCGTCTTGCTTTGTCTCTCTGATCCCTGGAAGAAAACGCAAATATCCAAAATTCTTACGTATTTGAAATAAATATGCGTAAACATATAATTTTTGTTAAACGTACAGCTAAATCCACCAAATGAAGTTTTCCCATTTTTACATGTTGCTCCCCATCTTCACCAATTTGACTAGATTCGACGGTTATTGTAAATATTGCGTGCGATCTCGAACTGGACACGTTCATGGCAGTAGCTCCAACAACGCCTACGTTAGGATTATATCAAATTTAGGATTACTGTTAATGTGTACAAAATGCATTGGTGTTTCTGAAATATCGGGTTTTGCTCACGATTTTTATTGCCTAGAGACATTATGCGGTCCAGATCGTCAGCATTGTTTACCACGTATCCGCTCAAATCCTTCACGAACACTCCAATGTCTGGTCTTTCTTTTACTTCAAGCCGTGTGTTCTGATCTTTACCAAGTAAATCGCGAACTTCCTCATTGTAGATTTCTAAGTATGTTGCACGCACTAAAAAGCTTTATTAACACAATCATCATTTGTTGTTTTATATCACTGTGAATATAATTTATTTTATATACATGATATTATTTAAAGTGTATATAATTTTTACCATCAGTAATATGACTTACTTTTGATTTTCATCAGCTTTAGCTATGTGTCCGAAGATGTGTGCAAATGTGTTTGGAATGATTCCCCTGGCCTGTGGGGAGGTTTTCGCACCGGACATGGTATAAGTCTTGCCGGTGCCAGTTTGACCATACGCGAAGATTGTTCCATTGTAGCCTAGCAGCACTTTGTCAACTATCGGCCTGGCTGTTTCGTTGTAGATATCCACCTGGGTCGAGTCTGTGTCAAACACAGCATCGAAGGAGAAGACTTTTGGCGGTTCTCCATGCGCTGCGTTTGGATTCTCTATGGTGATCTCGCCGTTCAAAGCATCTATTTCTATTATGTTTTTACTGCGGAGTTCAAGTTCCTTGCTGCTCAATGGGCGAACTCGCACCACTACTCTGACATTCTCTATCTCTCCCAGCTCCGTTGTACTCTCCTAAACAGAGAAATGTTACATGTACTCTGTGCGAGAGAGAGAGAGAGAGAGAGAGAATTGTTTCTACAAATTTTTTCTTCAGAAAAATATCAATACAGTAACTTGTGAATTCTAGAGATATTTCTCAATTCTTTATAATACAATTTGTACTCAGGTATTCTAAACCGTGAAAAATAGAAAAAAATTGTACAATAAAAATTGATAATTACGCGCTTCAAATAACTTAGTTAAATAATTGACTACATAATAATTAATAGTTAACGATAAACACTAAAATATTGAATGTAAGCTTTCAACTCTGATTAGTCATCAGCTCATGAATTTGAAACGTCAAACGCGAGACTGCAATTATCTTGATATATTTGGGATATATTTGCCGCATACACACACAGAACATGATACTAACTTCGGTCCCCGGCATCGCGGATTCGTTCGTCCGCAGCAGTCACATACAAGCGCGCTTTTCTCACAGCATAACTCGTTATAAACGTCGAGAAACGTCAAATGTCGATCTAGCAGACGACCTCCGTAAACAAATGGATCGATGTGCGGTGTGCACTGTGCGATGTTGATAGACGCACGAGGTGAAAATACAAGGTGGCATTGCGCATAATGGCGGCACCGTCCAGTCACAATATTGTTTCAACTATGTGCGCAAAATTCAAAATGCAGAATTTGTATATAAAACAGAAATACAAAATATACAATATTTATATATGTATGTATCCACGCATATATATGTATAACTAATTTTTTCTTCTTTTAAAAGAGTTAACTATATCGTTCTCTCACGACAAAAAGTATAACAAAAGTTTAACTCCCCGACTTGAAGTCATTTTTGGCTTAAATAAATTGGCCACTTAATTAGCTATCATTTTTTTAGTTTTTTTTTTTTTAATAAAATGTAGAACCAGCGCTATAGGAATATTTAATAATGAGCTTAAACTCCATTGAGAGTTGGAAGATTTAATTTACACATTAAAAACAATATTCTAAATACAGTTTCGTACAAGTACAATCGTTTCTTCTTTTTTTTTTTACCAGCACACTTTTTCTCGCGTGTAATCTATATTTAATTTATTTTATCTTCCAAATGGTTCCTTAATCTATTCCTTCACAAGAAAGCAAACTTTTTCCATCTACGGTTTAATCGGTTAATTATCTTTCTTTTATTGGAAGTAATTGAACTGATGAGTGTTACGTGTGACAGGGCCGAGTTTTATATATGAACGTAATCAACGAACTGTCGCCTCGTTTCCTTTTCTTCTCCCCTCGCCCGCAGGTTTTTCACCGGTTTTGTCTCTCTCGTCGACTATATATTGCCCCTTTGCCTCTCTCGCCTTTCGTACCCTTCTCTACGGTGAAGCCGGCTTCGTGCCCCCTCCTGCTTCCCCTCTCGATGATTGTAGCTCCGAGCGAAGCAGCAGCTGACGAACGTAACAATACGTTGTTCCCGCTGCACGGTAGCGCCTATATGTCCCGCATCAGAAGAGAAGAACCGGCACGATCGCGCGGCGTCGTTGTCACCGATTCAGAGCGTCCTCGGCGCTTCTAAGCCTTTTACGCGTGGGATGATGTGAGTGTATCCCCTTCCCTCCCTCGGTCAGTGACACGCTATCAGGTAAGAATAGCGCTCGAGTTCGTTTAAGGGTGCTCGATCTCGGTAATTTTTGTTAGATCTCTGTTTGGTTTGAAAATACGAAGCGAAGATACGATCTCGCCTAACAGGATCTTTTGGCTGCGAAAAAAAAAATACTTGTTTGGATCGCAGTTGTGTGACAGAAATACGATATGAGAGATGGTCTCTTCATCGAGCAAATAAGAGATGAATTTTAAGAGAATTAAAAAACATTGGTACAAGTTTCGTGCAATAATATTTAGTCTATTTTTTAATTACGTCAATTATATTTTTACATGAAAATATAATAGCACTTATACTAAAGGAAGATTCTGGCGTGGAGCGTCGAAAACAAGGGGATGTTTTTTTAGAAATTTTGGTTTTTACGAACGAGAAAAAAAATATTACAGTGAGATTTGAAAAATTATATTATTCACACACATTTTAAAAAACTTTGATTGTTATTTAGTTTATTTGATCATTATTTAATTCATTTGATTATTATATTTAATTATTGTTTCAGTAACAAAACATTTGTAAAGTATCTCTAGTCCAAATTAGATTGCTATTAAAATATATTCTCTCCAATTTGTTGATTTGTAAGTGACTATCAAGTTATTATCGCGGCTTGTGTGTGTGTGTGTACTTATGTGTTGTGCGGATTAAATTGTATGCGTGTATCGTAACATGTCGCGAAAAAAAAGAAAAAACGGATTAGAGAGATTTACCGGGAGTCAATATCCCGCAAGCATTTTTCTCTTCTCAGGCTTCATCGAGCGGCGAGCGACGACGCGGTATATCTCTCTCGGTTTGTTGTCGATCACGCGCTCTCGTTAAACTACACAAGCGCATAATTCAGTTCAGCGCTACAGCAATTAGACGCGTAATTTGAAAGTTTAAATTAATTAGGCACGCGTCTTCGCACTCAAAATATATATTATTCGCTAATATATTCGTTAACTTCTGTTACGTCCTGGCCCGACCGTTTCCAGGGGCCAGGACGTAACATACGACGAAAAATTGGGGGGATGTATGTTTTCGTTTAAGATTAAAAAAAAACGAAAATTTATCGAGAAAGAAAAACAGAAATTTTGCAAACTCTGTGTTTCTTGACTCTATCGAGAATTGATATCCGGTCTCGCCCCAGTATCGCACGGCTGCGTTCCCGTGATCATCATATCTTGTTATTGTCACGTCGCGAGGAGGAAGTGGAGTCCACGGGACGTAACACTTCTTTGTTTTAAATAATAAAAAAAAAAAAAAAATGTTTTAAAAAAAAAAAAAAAAAAAAAAAAAAAAAAACAAATTGAAGAGTGTGTGTTTAAATAACGGGGAGAAAGAGAGTGCTTCCTTTTCTGTCTGTCGCGATACTTCTTTATATCTCACGACCCCGAAATGAAGAGAAAGCTCGAAGGAATCTGATCATTGATCCGAAAACAACGCGCGTTCTCTTTAGCCGGGAACTTCATTTTTCTTGATTGGTGACTCGATAGAGTTTTCTCGCGACTTTTGTTGTTTCGAACAAAAGAAATGGAAGAAGAAGAGCGAAGAGAGAGATAGAGTCTTTTTTCTGCTGATCTTCTCATCTGTGACTTCAGTTTGTTCAACTTCCGCATTTCTTCATGTGTGCAAAAAAGCGCGGGCACAGAGAGCAACAAAACTCGAAAGCAACAGAAAGAAGCGCGCGTTCTTCGTCTGTCGATGTTGTGTCTCCTCCTGGCGGCGAAATCATCAGAACGTATTCTCACATTTGAATCCTTGTTTGGTCTCGATCCTCCCGCGATACGTGAGATTTCAAAAAACTGTCCGCTTGTCAACTCGCATCGCGAGTAAAACTACTGAAAGATTTCAATTCAAATCTAGTGTTTTAAAATTCTTTTCTGTCAATGCGCGAGCAAACCGCGTGTATTCCCTTTTGGGACCTTTAGAATGAAAACCGCGCGAAGGTTGTTTACGTCGCTTCAGATCTTCGCGTTTTTGAAAGAGTACAGTTTACCACAGAGTTTACGCTATCTTCAATATCAATTTTACCCTTGCGGCAGGGTCGCCGTAAAGTCGGATATCACGTACATGTACGCCGTGCAGGAGAGCCGGCGTACAGGAAAGAGAAGGAGAGGAGAGAAGCGCGAACACAGCAGAAAGAGGAGAAACTCAGGAGGAGAGAGGTTCTGTTATCCGGGTTACGGTCCTCTCTCCTCTCCTTCTCTGTGATGGCAGGTCAGTGTTGCCGCGCTCGCGGCCGAGGATGGTTCGGGTTCGCCATCTCGCTGGAGAACCCTCCTCGGAACTTCTCTTTTTTTCTTATACACGTTGTTGTTGATCGTCTGTCGTGCATCAGCAGCAACAACAGCAGCAACAAGTCGCGTGTCCTCTCAGCGAGCGAGCAAAAGCGCGTCCGCCGTCCGGCGCGGCGGCGCGCCGCCGACTCTGGGGAGTGTAACACCATTGCCGCGAATGAACCACGCCACCGCGATCAGGTACGAGAAGGCCAGAGACCCCGTTTCCGCTTGCGTTTACCGAGACATGTTAAGTACTATCGGGAAGAAATTATCACAGGAAAGAGAAACAGGGAACGCACTTCCATCGCTCTGTGTAAAACCTCATACCTTGCTTTTTTAATTCGACTACCATTTTCGCGGGCTTGTTGCACTCACATTTCTTGTTGAAGAGTTATTTATTTGTCAAATACACTTGTCGCACGCGCATATACAAGAGTGATATGAGTTTTCTTGTTGATTCAATAATCTTAAGCTAAAACGGGAAAAAAAGTAGATGTAACAAGTTTCAATTATCTTACAGATCAATAATTTTATTTTTGTTAATTATACATCTTAGAATTTAATAATTTTATACAAATACTTTATGTGATTCTATATCTTTATGCACGCACACATATAATACATTCTAAAAAATATATATTTTATAATATATTGTAAAATATTGTAAAATATAGTTTATAAATATAAATAGATATTTATAAATATAAATAGATATTTCTATATATATATATATATAGATTTTTTATACAATAGGGACCAATAGGGACCAATCTATGATATATATTTATTTACCAAACAATAGGGGCCAATCTATGATACATATTTATTTACGATTATTATATTTATTTCTGTTGATAAATAAAAATTGAGGTTTCTTTTATTTTAAAATATATTTTTAGCTGTTAAACGTTCACTGTAAAGGAAATATTACACATGTCACGTGTACGTAAGTCATATATTTAGATTGTTTCTTTTCTATATATGTAAATAATAACAATATTAATTATCATTTGTAAACTTTCTATTAAAATCTCTCCTATATATATATATATATATATATATTTATATATTCATATATTCGGAAAACATTTAATAATATAATCTATGAAAGTATTGCGCGTATATTTTTGGACGTAGTTTTGGAGTCTAAATAGCGTTGTGCGCGCCGAGATGAGTACAAGAACACCGAGACCAAACACGCAGTATGTCTATACAAATATGTAAATGCGTAAAACGAGGTGGGAAACGGAATTCTCTCCGTCTTTTTCGGCAAAACAAGAACAGGTTTCCGGTGGCTTTTTTAAAATAGCCACCTTCGGAATGTACCGCCTTCGAATAGATCTTTCTGTCCGCAGGTAGTTAAAAAAATCTATACATATATACATATATAAGATTTGAGAGAGAGAGAGAGAGAGAGAGAGGCGCGATAATCACCGAAAAGCCAAATGGTAGATCGGGAATTAATGACGATACGAATCTTTTACGGATCTGCGTTTCGCGTATTATCTCTTTCACACATTCCTCTTATCTTTGTAGGAAATATAGAGAAGAGAATGTTGTAAAATAGTAGTAGTATTTTTTCTGCGTTCTCCAAACTCTCTCGTATGTATTTTCAGATTATCGGATTAAACGATCTTCATCTTTTATCTATCAGGTTCTCTCATCTCAAGATTCGTAATATGTTTTGCATTTCAAATGGCAGCTTCTTTATATGTTTCCGGTTTTAAAATTAAATAGCATAGAGAGTATAGTTGCGTGATATTCGAATATTCCGCGATATTCAGAGACATATATATATATATATATATCTCGACCACATTACGGTGGGTTTTTGAATTCCGTGAATCTTATGAGGGAACTCTTTGTATCCGAGTCTTGACGACTCGGGACGCGGCGGCGTCGTCGTCTCCTTCATAGACACCCGGTATTTTCCGGTCACACATCTCTGTTTAGTTCTTTCTTCTCCAGGTGTGTGATTCTCTGAAACTGTCTCCTTTCTTTCTCAGTTTTCTCCCCTCTTCTGTTTCTCTTTTCTCTCTCTTTCTTCATCTTATACATAATACACCTTGCACAACGCAGCCCGACTCGTCAGCGTTGTCGTGCAACGTTTTGTGGCGATGTAACGTGGCGATGCACGCCGCGGCGCGGCATATAAGACAGATGTTGTCTCTGAGAAGCAAATAAAACCACGGGGAAAGAGAGAGAGAGAGAGAGAAAGCGGGACCGCGACGACGGTGACAACGACGACGACGACGACGACGACAACACGACTATAACGATGACGAGAGTGACTACGATGCTACCACGCTCGCCACATCTCGCCGAGAGTGGCCGATTTAGCTCGAAAGTCAATGTTTCTCAACGTGTGTAAATGTTACTTTCAATTGTTTTTTTTTAAATTTTTTATTTTTTTGAGTAATTGTAAATTATCTAACAACATATTAAATAAAAGTAAATAAAATTGAAGGAAAATAAATAAAAAAATAAATAAAGTAAATGAAATTCAGTAAAAAATTACGCAAAATTTTATTTTTTAATATATTTCTTGATTAAAAAAATTCAGAATAAACGAATATAAAAAGTAGAACCGCCAAAAATTACTTAATTGACAAACTCATCAACTTTATTCAACAAATGAAACATTGAGGTTCAAGTAAAATTTTATTTGCTTTTCAAACAGAAGACAAGAGATGATTTTTCACGAATGTTTCTCAAAATGCAGCACTATTGCGCAAAAAAAGAAATAATCGACTCTTCTCCCATATTGAGTTCATGATAGGTATGGGATTGAAATTTTCAAGCACCGCACTCACGGTGCCGTTATATAGGCAACGGTGTATCTCGTCTCTGCGCGTGCCGCGCAATAGTGGAACTCATCGTGTGACAATAATGTGTGTACGTATATATAATAAATCGCGTGTGTATTTGACGACCAAACATGCTCGGCAAGAGAAACAAGCGCGTATTAACAAAATAATTAATTTTACTTGTCTATAGCACACACACACGCGCGTGCGAAAAGACGGAATAGCGTGTGTATCACGTTGAATTCTCGCGTAGGCGTGCGTGTTCAAACACACGTGGCATTTCGCCCGAAGCGCTGCCGGGCATTGCCGCCTGCATTCCGAGTCCGCTGCACTTTCTATCGCATGCTTTTGCTTCTCGTTAGAAAGAATTTTCGCGATAACGTTAATTATGAAAATTAATTCCGTTCGATAAATGAGCGTTTTATACCTCTCACTTGATTTTCTATGACGTTATTAAATAGAGAAAAAGATTCAGAGGAATTAAGAGAATTCCCGTTTTTTTTTTTTTTAGAAGATATAATCACGCTCGCATTTTCGATTCACGTTCGCCGTCGATTTCTCGATCTCCAATGATGAAAAAAATCCTTTAAGAGATTTTCTGAAGAAGTTTACCGAACAAGTCGATTGAGAGAGCTGATTTTTATTCGGACGTTATTTTAACAAGGATAATCGCGCTGACGGCGCTTGCGAAAGCAATCAAATTTCTTCGAAAACACTTTATCAACAGTTGGCGGAGAGTAGCGCAATATATATACGCATACGCGAAAACGGCAGTTATATATACATATGTATATATATATATATATATATATATGTATATACATGTTAAGTTAACGGTATAGTACACACCGGTCGCGCGGATACTAACTGCACAATCTTTAATGTGCTACACCGCTTGTTATTAGAGAGAACGTGAGAGATGCGCACTCTACTACCGCACTGTCGGTCGCGACGCGTTTCGACCAATTGAAAAGCGTGTCCATCAAGTGGTGGCTCGCGCAATTCCTATAGAGAATTAATAATTACCGGTAGAAATTTAGATAATAATAACAATAATAACTTTAATAAAGAGCAAAGCGAAAAAATGTACCGGAGAGACTGACATTAACATTGTTAAATCTTAACATTGTGTCTACATATTTGAACTACATTTCGAATTTTGTTTAAATTTTCTTTTAATTTATATGCGCACGTGTCTAACATTGCATCTCTTCTTCAGGAAGACGTAATCGGCCGACGGAGAATCCGGACAGGCGTTTTAGTAACATCAGCATCAGTATTGGCGACGAGTCATGAACATGATGCACGACGATCTTGCGTTCGACGACTTTGTCTTCTCCGCCACGCATGAAGGACGGGTACGACACCGCTTGTCATCGGATCGGAAAGGGCTGTTTGCTCAGCCGAGTCGAATAATAAATTTCTGATAGCGAAGCACAGAGACCGCGCGCGCATGTGTTCCGCTTTTCTCGCGTCAAGTCACTGCTCGCGCAAAGTTCGGTGAATTAAACACCGCAATAAATAAAAACATTTTTTGGAGCAAACTTTAGAAATTGTTACTTACGTAATCGACGTGCGTGAGAGAATATTTATTTTTGAGTTTTTAATTTATAAATTAATTTATAAATTAATTGAAATTCGAATATGCAAAATTATATTAAATAATTAAATTAAATTAAATTATATTAAAATTATAAATGATATGAGATAATTGAATAATTGAAGTAAATTATTTAAAGTAAATTAATTTTGAAATTTATATTAAATAAGCTTTTATATAACGTTTAATTATCTAATGATGTTTGCATGGCTAAAATTGATTAAATAAAAAGCAGAGAACTGTTGAAACTCGATAGTACTCTTTCTGGCGAGGGGAAAAAAACAATAAAAACGTACGTTTCTCGCGCTACAATCGTATCATCAAATCTGCAGAACTCTCGCACGAGACCCCGAAGATCAGATATTATTTCTCGCCTGGAATGTCCATTGCTTATCGAGTACATATGTACGTAATTTGTATGGTCTGTGTATTCGTGCGCACGACGGACATTTTTCAAAAGAACCCACGCGAGTTGAATCGTCAATTCCGTAAAGCCGAACCGATGCCCCGTGAAGAAGCAAGGAGCCGGAACGTACCGGCTACGAGACGTGCTTGCGATATACATACATCTCACGAACGTTCACTGACTCTAGATTCGTAATCTCAGCGAAACCTCAAAGAAAAAAACATAAACACAAGTAACCATAAAAATTCATTTAGTAGAAAAATTACGCGATTTTAAAACGTAAAGAAAAAAATAAAAAAAAAAGAAAAGAAATCCTGCTGTATTTTAAATACTGTTTTTACGGCAAACGTCGCAGAATCCTTTTTGAAATCAGAGCTGCTGTTTCGTACGCGAAGCACTTAAATTATACGATACGCACAAAAGTAAACGATCTGATGGCCGATAATTTTTTTTTCTTTTCATCTTGCTGTAGTTTCGTAAATGAGAAAAAATAACTCTCAACCGCAGACAAGCGGCTTTAATCGACGTTTAATTCGAGGGACCACCGCGTATATTTTACGACGCGGGCACGCCTCTCTTAGCAACTCGGACGACTTTCCGATTAATGAAACGTTACGCTCTTGATGAAACAGGTTGAATTACTATTGCGCAAGTACGCGACAGCAAGAACGAGAACGTACCTTTCGTCCTCGAGACGAGATCAAGAGGCGTGAGTTGAGACCGCATCACGTTAAACATTGCTCTATATAATTTTCAGAGCGCGACGTGCGTTGCTTCGAGAAGATGTGAAATAAATTTACAAAAGCCGTGAAAATCATTTCACCCTTTTATGTTGATGGTTCTTCGTAACGTCAAGGAAAATTCTTCGACGTTGTAACACGCGACGTCGCGTGTATGTAGATATGAGAGCGCGCGGGAATCATCGTCCTACATCCCAGCGAGACGAAGACACCGAAGAACATATCTTTGACGTGTCGCGTGACACACGTTGTTTTCATTCGATCTCGGTCCGGAAATGAAAAAAATAAATTTTATGTGTGTAAGATTGCGAGCCGATCGGTCGAACCGATTTTTCGGGATAACGATGGTCGCGAGTGTCGAGACAAACGCGTTTTGAAGTTTCACGTTCAGTTCCTTCATATGTTTGATGCGTATATTATTTGTAAACAAACACACGCAGAATGCGCGTGCAAAAAACTTTATCGAACAAAATTGATCTCTTTTTTTGCAGAGTGACGCGGAGGAAATTCGTATCACTTTGTATCTCGGGATGGTGGTAATAATCTCATGGATAATGGGAGGAGCGAAATTCTCAGTTGTATGGGCGATTCTCATCCTGGCATTGGCAATGAAGACAATTAAGGAGAAAGTGTCGTGGTACCTCGAGAGAAAATTGCAGCACGAACGAATTCTGTTACGCAGGAGACAAGCCTTGGAAAAAGGCGAGACCGCCGAATGGATTAGTCTGCTTCTCAGCAAGTGGCAAGTTGATTTTTTTTTTTTTTTTTTACAGCATCTCGCGGAGCTTATCTTATTCATTAGCAACTTGACTTTTCTTTTGTCAATGAAGATAAACATTTTCAACAATATTTTGCGTCAATATTATTTATTTTTTTTTTTATTAAGTTAACCGTTTCCTCAACACACTTTCCTGTAGTAATTAATGTTGTGAAATAAAAAATATGATATTTCTTTGTTATTTTATATATAATCATTATTTTCAATTAACAAAAGTTTTAAATCCAAGAATACATGATTTTTTTTCGTTCGGTTTATTAAATATTGTTTTTTTCAGGTGGAGATTTAGCGCCTCCGGCGTATTTAAGTTAGCCAAAGAATATCTCGAAATTGTTTTTGACGAGCTCAAACCCAGCATATTAGGTAAGATACATTTGTTTCGCGACTCGCAAATCAACAAACAAACTGCGAAAGTATGCCGAAAAAATTGAACACCGTGACTGTTCGAACCGATCTTTCAAATTACTTCGTCGCGAGTTTTTTTGTAAGAGAAACCCTCGGGTTTTCAGGCCCGGTGGAGGTACGTCAATTTACTCTCGGTAAGCAGACACCGTGCATCACGCGGGTGCAAGTGCTCGATCGCTGTAGCAACGACGATTTTCTCATTCGAGACTACAACAACCAAGCTAAACTGTCTATCGCAGCGGACATACAGCTGGACTGCGAGGAATTTCTTCTACTTGTTACCACGCGCTTTGGAAAGGGGTGAGAAATAAAAAACCCCTCGTTATATCCGCTAACAAAAATTAAAGATTCTTCAAGAAAAGTGTTGTAAATATTGCTGTCTTCGAAAATTAATTAATTTTATTTTTATTATTATTTTTCTGTGTCATTAATTTTTGTTTGTTAATTGGGAACAGAGTTTAGTTTGTAGTTTGAGATTCCGATTCTCTTTATTTCGCGCATCACACTTATATGTGATTTCACATGATTTTGTTAATTTCTTTTTTTGAGAAAGAGATAAAGAATTTTTTATGATATTAATAAAATTGAATCAACAGCGTGGGTATGGACATCGATCTGGCTGTGGAGAATCTGATGCTGTCGGGCACCATCGTTATCAA
Source organism: Pseudomyrmex gracilis (assembly GCF_002006095.1). NCBI lineage: Eukaryota > Metazoa > Arthropoda > Insecta > Hymenoptera > Formicidae > Pseudomyrmex > Pseudomyrmex gracilis. The sequence continues at coordinate 131,919 of NW_018020817.1, read as the reverse complement.
TGTGATACTAAACGAACTAGCACCATTTCCGCATGTAACCGATCTTAGCATGACTTTCTTGGAGAAACCGAACATCTGGTTCGATGTGAAGATCCTAGGTGCCGTGCAGGTGATGGAAATGCCGCTGATCAAAACTTGGATTCACACGGTAGTGACAGACGCTCTGAGTAGCTGGCTGGTCGATTCGGGTCAGCTAGAGATGAATCTGAGAACGCGAGAACGACCGGGTCCGAAACTGGAGCTTGTAACCAATCCCACGCCGCAAGGAGTGCTCACCGTTGCTTTCAATCCGATCGGTTGTTTTGGTAAGCGCTCTTCGAAGGAAAGTTGTCATTATTGTTTATCTTTTTGCAATAGAGAAAATCGGAGGTCGTACACAAAAAAACTTTGTAACACGCATTTTTTCTATTATCAGTCACAGATGAAAAGAGATGGCTTGTAGTAACGGTGGGCGATCAAAAGCATATTATCTCGAATTTAAATTCCGCGTGGACCGAAGACTTGTCTTTTTTGGTCGGGGCGTTGGATAATGAAAAGATTGTTGTCAAGTTGAAAACGAAATGGCTTCTCAGTACTGTCACTTTGGCGCAGTTTGAGTTGGCATTGGGAATTTTCGATTGGGAGAACTCGCATATGTAAGTGCTACATCTATTGATTTAATTAAAGTGGACTTTAATGATAGTTTTTTTTTTTTTTTTTTTTTTTTTTTTTTTTTTTTTTTAGTATTGACATTATCAAGTTATTTAGATTAGATCTAATGTCGCTTTGTTCATTTTCGTTTGACAGTGTCAAAACGACATTGCAACAGACAAAATTGTCCCGGAGCAGCGCCAACTTTCCAAATATCAGCGCGAAATTAGAATACACTGGTCTTCCTCTCTTAGATCCTGATCTACCGCTACCCGAAACAACCGATAATTCACATCTCGCAGGTATTTGAGAAGATACGTAATAAACGAGAGAGAAAAAAGATAAAACTCAAAAGAGGAAATATATGAAATAAAAAATTAATTCTCTTCTATTTTTTTCTACAGGAGTATTGATGGTTTATATTCATTCTGCGAACAATCTTAGCAGCGACAGCGCTCATTGCAATCCTTACTGCATATTGTTCAACAATCAGAAGAAAGTAAAGACAACTTATAAAATCTTATCGTATATCTACACACACAAAAAATTGATTTCTATTAAATTAATTATTTGTTATATTCTCTGGATGTTTTTATACAACACAGATAAAAACAACACATTACGTTCGTTCGACAACTTCCCCAGTTTGGGACTGCAAGATGGAATTTCTGGTTCAAAATTACACCGAAGTGTCGCTAAGTTTCGTCATTTTTTCGTGGAACGTAGCAAATTCAGTAGATACAAATACCCTGGGATTGGCTACGTTGTCTTTGTCTCAGGTATAAATAAACACAGTCTTGTCAAATCGAACAATTTCCATTTTTTACTAATATTCATGATAAAAAAAAATAACAAAATTTTTCTACACATGTTCATTGAAAGGACATGACTTGTATCGTCAAAAAGGAACTCACGCTCAACTCCACTCTCTCTTCCATCTTGACGGTTTCTGTATTATTTTATCCCGTCAAAAGTGTACAACAAACGTTTGGAAATCCCAGAAGCAGTGTAACACCAACTACAGATGACGAGTCGAAAATGAAGTGGAACATTCCGTCGGAAATACACGAAGCTGTTAGTTATAAACGCTTGTAATTCTCTAAAAAAACAAAATTTTTACGTGTGTGTTTATATACTCGAGGTTTACACAATATGCTTTCAGAAGTTGTTATTACCATCAAAGACCGCCGATCCGTCGTCCGATATATCCAGTCTGCTATCCACCGAAAGTAGTCTGATGGAAGTAACGTTGTTGTGCGCAAAAGATCTTCATGGTTCCAGGTCGTTCGCTCGCAACAACACCTTCATCAATTTTTTCTACGAACTGAAAGTGAACAACGAGACAAAATACAAGAGCAACATGAAGAAGAAAACGCTAATACCTTGCTGGAACGAAAGTTCTATAATGGGCTTGCCGAAGACCGGAGAAACTTTAGATATCGTAATTTCATGTGTCATTAAGATTTTCTTGATTGAAAATAAAAATGAAAAGAAATATGAGTTATTCTAATTAATTTTCTTACAGGTATTATGGGATCATGATACTTTCGTAAAAGAATATCTCGGGAAAGTGTCATTGACTCTCGACGATATCAGAAGGTTGTCGAACAGCGATCACTCCCACTGGTTTCAGCTCAAGGAAACCAAGATGGGATCTGTGGAGCTAAAAATTAAAATCTTGTCGGAAGAATGCGAGGTAACGTTTTTTTTTTACATGACGTTATCATCTTATTGCTGTATTTATTTTTGTTATAAATATGTATTAACAATTTGTTTCGTTTTTAGACCCAAAGTACATGTGCGACCAGCATTGTCAGTGACAATTCTTCTCATTTGAACACAGAGCCCGACTCCGAATCGAGCATCGTGCGAAGAATGGAGAAATCCATGTTAAATATGCATCTAAATCCAGTTATACCACCACCGCCTCCGCCACGCACAATTACCCTCTTAAAGCCAACTACGTCTAATCAGTCCGGTATTACACATTTTCTCGGAAACTATTTGAAAAAGATAATTCCCTTGATGACTAATAATCCTTAATTACTAACTCTTTAATGTTTTTAATCTTTCATGGTTGGTACAGATAAAGCTAACATCAACAAGGAGTCGAACGAAGTGAACGGAACGTCCAAGTATTGGATTCCGGAAATCATCAACGAATCTGTTGTGGATAATTCTGTCGACGAGTCCGACACTGCCATAATAATAGCAGACAGGCAATCCTCTCATCATAGTCTAACTCTCAGTCCCGACCAAAGTTTCGGCAAGAAGGTACCGCAGTACAGCAGTTTTCGCATAATGAAGCAAAAGGTAAACGTGTTTAATTATCGTGATTGAAATTTCCGTTTAAACATATCAAATAATTGCAGGTGAAGAAGGGCTTGGGACTTCGCAGATTCCGTTCGGAAGTGACTATAGAGAATAAGAACGACAGCAAGGATATGACATTGAGTCTGGAACCTAGAGGAGGCGGCGAGGCTGATGCGACAGAACTATTGTCGGAAGCTGGCCTGGCTCATGCGGTATCCCAACCAGACATGTTGGACAAGATAAAGCACTCCAGTCCGCGTAGGATATTAAAACCAAACGGTCAGTTTGAGCATAGTTTAAGAGGAACCGTATGACGTCTTAACAATTTGTTTTTGTAAAGTTAAAAATCGATCCGACGGAAGAATTTATTTAATTTTTTTATTCAATTTTTCTAGATTTAAAGATCGTCAATGGTACTAAAGAGAAATATTCCGGAGTTGAAGGGAAGGTAATTCAGGCACAGGGTCTTCACGTGGCGCATATTGCTCAATTGTATTGTCAAGTAAAACTTCAAACGTAAGTATGTTTAATGATTGATAAAATAACAATATATAGTTTGCAGATATTTAAATCGATGATTTTTCAGGTGCAGCAGTCCGAGTAAGATCAAAGCGTCACCGAGTAGCGTTAAAACCATCGCAAAATCACGTCTCTTGCCAGCTATGCCCAATCCTCAGTTCGGCATAAACTTTCGTATAGACTGCAACAGTGTGCCGAGACAGGCGTTTCTCATATTTGACATCAAGAGCGCCAGCAAGGAGTTGCTGGCCAGTCGGCGTATAACTCTCCACGAATTGCTAGGTATTTTATTTTTTTTTTTTTTTAGATTTATTTTTAACGTGTTTTATTTGCACATACAATTTGACATCTATTTTGATGTTGCAGGAGTGTCTCCAGCTAGCAATGAGATTCACACGTGGTTGGCGCTGAACAACGGTGCCTCATTGGAAGTACAAATTATTCGCGGAAAAGAATTTAAAAATAAATCAGCGAAGAAGCTATTTCGTTCTTGGTCCGTTCATAGAATAGGAAAAATTTAAAAATTATATGAGATATATTTATATGTGTAATATTTATTTATATTTCAGAGATATATAACATTTGTACATTTACATGCATTATCTCATTTATATAT